>NC_046288.1:56501777-56804807 GCF_004115265.2 Rhinolophus ferrumequinum
AGAACTTCAACAGGAGTGCCAAGACCTTATAATGAGCAAAGGACAGTCTTTTCAACAAATGGTGCTGGGAAAACTGAATATCTGCATGCAGAAGAATCAAGTTGGATTCTTACCTTATACCACACATAAAAATTAACTCAAATGATCAAAGACCTGAACATAAGAGATAAACTATAAAACTCTTAGGAAAAAACATTGGGAAAAAGCTTACTGGCACTACATTTGGTGATGATTTCTTAGCTATAATACCAAAAACACAGGTAACAAAAGAAAAAAGTTGATAAGTTGGACTTCAGAGGATATAATCAACAGAGTAAAAATATAACCCACAGAAGGAGAGAAAATATTTTGTAGTTACATATCTCATAAGGGATTAGTATGTAGAATATATAAACTATAACTCAACAACAATGAAAATAATTGGGTTTAAAAATGAGCATGGGATTTGAATAGATATTTCACAAAGAAGATATACAAATGGCCAATAAGAACACGAATAGTTCCTCAACATCATTAATTCCTTAGGTATGTGCAAATCAAAATTACATTGAGATATTACTTTATACCCATTAAAATGGTTATTATACTGGTATATATATATATATACATATATATATACATATATATATATATACATATATACATATATATATATATATATGGAAATAAATATTGGTGAGGATATGAAGAAATTGGAACACTTGCATATTGCTGGTGGGAATGTAAAATGGTACAGGCACTGTGGAAAACAGTTAGTATGATTGTTCCTCAAAAAAAAAAAAAATAATAAACATAGAATTACCATATGATCTCGAAATACCACTTCTGGGTATAGATGCAAAAGAAGTAAAAGCAGAAACTCAAAAAGACATTGGTATACTTATTTATAGCTTCATTATTCACAAAAAACAATAAGGTAGAAGCAACTCAAATGGATGAATTGATAAAAAGCTATATATTCTTCAGCTTTAGAAAGGAATTTTTCATACATATTGCAACATGCATGAACCTTGAGGACATTTCACACATGTTGCAACATTCATGAACCTAAGTAAAATAACACAGTCACAATCAGGCAAATAGCATATAATTCCATTTATATGAGGTTCCTGGAGTAGTCAGATTCATAGAAAAAGAAAATACAGTCATGGTTGCCAGGGCTGGAGGGAGGTGGAAATGGGGCATTAGTGTTTAATGGATATAGAATTTTAGTTGGGGATGATGAAAAAGCTCTGGTGATGAATGGCGGTGATGGTTGCACAACAACATGAATGTACTTAATGCCACAGAACTGTACTTAAAAATGTTTACAGTGATAAATTTTATGATATATATATATATATATAACCACAGTAAGAATGGTGAAAAAATTTCAGAAGGAAAACAAAAACACATTTATTCAAAAATGCTGCTGATGCTAAAAGCAAAAAATAAAAAGAACAGTTCCCATATCGTATAAAATAGAAAAGATAGAAAACAGCAAAGAGGAATATAGCAGAACTGTGATGGAGAAAGGATATATTCAGATAACATAATTAATACTACATTTTAAAAATTCTATTCTTTTATGTACCCGACAGAGTATACACACAAGAGACCTATATCCTTTTTCAAGTGATGAAATTGTTTTACACATTTCAGGGAATTTTCTAAAACATTTTTGAGTTCCCTATAGGAAAATATTTCCACAGAAATGTTTGTTTACCCTTTGGTTTTCAGCATGACTTTTGGTAGTTTCATGATATTTTTCCCCCTTGAGTGGACTGGTATGCACAAATCTTAGTCTCCCAGCCCACCCACACTCTTTGATGTGGACAAGAAAGATGTATTGATGTGCATATCCCATGACTATCTTTTTAGTGGGATTTCATGAAATTCAATCTTCAGAACTGATTCTGGATCTTCCTCTACTCTGAGAAATCTAAAATCATAGAGAAATCAAAGCTGCTCTCTAAATGTGGTAATATACGGAGAAGTATACTAGGTCTGACAATTAAGTTCGCAAACTCATCCTAGAAAAAGTGCTACAACCCTCATTGCTGAATATCACTATGATCACCTTCAAAGTACTCCCCTTGTGAAGCTATGCACTGATGCCAGCTCCTAGTCCACCTTTCAAAGCAATTTTGGAACTCTTTTTCTAGAATGACCATCAGAGCTGTCGTAGTATTACCCTTGATGTCCTGAATGTCATCAAAATGTCTTTCTTTAAATATTTCCTTTGTCTTCAGAAGTCATTGGGGGCCAGATCAGGTAAGTAGGGAGGGTGTGTGATGCATTTATTTGTTTACTGGCTAAAAACTCCCTCACAGACAGTGCCCTTTGAGATGGTGCATTGTCGTGATGCAAGAGCCATGAATATTTGGCGAAAAGTTCAGGTCCTCTAACTTTTTCACGCAGCCTTTTCAGCACTGCCAAATAGTAAACTCGGTTAACTGTTTGTCCACTTGGTACAAATTCATAATAAATAATCCCTCTGATATCAAAAAAGGTTAGGAACATCATTGCAACAAGTTCGTGAACTTAATTGTCAGACCTCATATATTCCCAACATACACTGGTCCTAGAATCTTTCTGCCTCCACCCTTGATCTAGGTGATACCAGATGACCAGGTATCCCAGAATGCAACACAGCCCTATTAGATATCTATATTTCTACTTGTAAATTGTCTTTAAATCGCTTTAGAGAGTTGTTTAAAGACATAGGTAATATGGTTAATTCCAACTTTGCTTGGATCAAAGTATAGTTCAAATTTATTATATTACAACAATTATTTTTTTTATCTAATGTCTGTACCTGTTTTAAGGACCATTGTTAAAAATGAGACAACAGGCCCAAAATGAAGTCATTTATGCTAAGGCTCCCCACATAACCAAAATGAGACAAATTAATTACAGTTTCAGCTCTCTCAGAAATAGAATCTTAAATCTGCTAACTGGGAATCATCTGATCAGGAAGAGAGAGATAATCTGCCTGATAGGCCCTTGCCATCCCCTAAGGGAAAGTGACCATTAACAAATCTGCTTTTTGCTAAGATAACTCCTTGTTTCCACTCCCTTTTGCCTATGAAAGTCTGTATTTTGTGCAACTCCTTGTAGCTCCCTTCTGTCTGCTAGATGGAATATTGCCTGATTCAGAAATCATTGAGTAAAGGCAATAAGACCTTTAGAATTTACTGAGTTGAGTATTTTCTTTTCTTCTTCTTTTTTTTTTTTTTTAACACCACATGAGCTGTTCTTGTTCAGAGTATGGTGCATATGGTAAGTGGCAGAAGGCTGTGTTACTCAATTCAATGCTTTAGGGAAAGAAAGCAGGTCAGAGGAATTTCTCCCTGGGTGGAATGATTGAATAATAGGATTAAGTGAGATAAGGAGTCAGTGTGATTTCCTAGTCACATGATTTCTTAGCATAAGCTTTGTTTTGCCTTGCTGGACCAATCACTGGTGCCTCTGCAATCCCATAATACTTTGTTGAATCTTTTAGTATAGGACTTCTACAGTAATTTATTTGCTTGCTTGTCTTTTCAATTGGCAAATCTTATCTTTCTTTGTTTCTCCTAGGGCAGCACCTAACATTGAGTGAGCACTTAATAAATGTTTTCTGTCTGAGTGAATGGATGGTTTTTTAAGAGAGTAAATCAAAGAAGAGGAAGAATAACTGTAGAGGAATTTTGCTTTCGCAAATGGCTCAACTTACTGAAAACAAGTTAGTATGATGAAGTTATACCTGCTTTAGTAATACTGCTGATTTGAAGGAAATGAATTAGATTAATGGCTTCTGAACTATTTTGCGTGTTAGAATAATCTAGGAGCTTTTAAAAATTGCAATGCCTGGGTAGCTGCTCAAAGTGAGGCCTATAGATTAGCAGCCTCAGAATTACCTGGGAACTTGTTTTAAAATGTCCCCAGGTCCCTCCTTATGTATACTGAATCAGAATTGGGATTTTAACAAGATCCTCATGTGATTCATATGCACATTAAAATTTGAGAAGCATGACCACATCAAAATTTCAACTAAACTACAGAACAACCATCATTGAGAATCTCCTGATGTCTGAAAGGAAGTGCTACCTCTAAGGACATAAAGAAGAAGTCACCTCGAGACTGCAAATTATATGTCAACAGAGAACATCATGGCTTTGATAATTTCCACATGGACATGAAGACCACATTCAGAGCTTTCGGGTCACATTTCAAGAAAAATTACCTGGCTGAGCCTTTTGACAGCATCCACATCACCCACTTATGTGTAAGATCTTGGAGGTTACACTCGAGCCCCACAACAGCTCCATGGCAGTCACCCAGGAAATGCTTGTGGACGCTTACGACCAGCATCCAGGAGCAAATATGCAGAGGGCATCTGTTCTCCAAAAAACAGTGCTGGATCTTAGGCTTGCCCAAGGAGTTCTTGTAGTTCTGTTTGTCACTAATGGAACATACACAGTCATTGGTGGGGAAAAGAAGCAGAGAGCTTAGCAAAACAGCAAAATTGAACCAATACACCTGACCCATCACTGAAGGGTCATTCCTTTACGACCAAAACACAAACTAAGACTCACTGTCATATCACAGGCGATTCTATCTCAGGACACTGTGTCTAAAAGGATGTATGCAACATCTCAGACCCAGAAACTCTTAATTCTGTGTAAAAAACACAACAATAACAACAGTGAACCTTCTTTATTTAAATCGACAGTGTTGACAGAATAAAAGATGAACAATTTTTGTGTCAAAAAATTTTTGAGAACTGATCTAGAGCATTTGCTAATAATCATCTACCATATTATTTGAATAGTTTTAGCAATGTAAATTTTTTTGACATTATTTTAATCTTTCAGAATAAATTTAATTGGTCAATTTTTTAAACAAGGCTTCTAAGAATGGTTACTTATTAGAATTTTACCTTTTTTTTTTCTCTCTTTGGTGATTGGATTTCTGCATGTAGTTAAGCATCTATTTAACAATAAAATAATCCTTTCATTGTTACATGATGAAGGACCATCTATCTGCATTTCTGACCCTAAGTTTCTTTGCCCTTTGCAGCTAGACAATTTATCTCTATTGGTTGGTTCATTTTTGCCTAAACCACATGCTTAATGACGTACTGGATTTGCTATTTCAAGTGTTCAGCATTAAGTCGGCCTTGCTGAAAAGATGGTACGTTGAAGCACTCACTAGGTTTTCATTTGGTTCTGCTTCTTCCTGAAACCCTAAAATGATATTAAGTGCATGAATTGGGATAATCAGGAAAACATTTTTGCAAGTTAGAAAACAGATGGATGAATGGTAACTGGAAAATATTAGACTTGAGAAAATTAAATCTTAAGATTGACATGGAGAAAGCCTAAAGCATGCTAACGTACACCTCAAACCCCAAAGTCTCATAAATCTGTAATACCAGTTACCTTTGAGGTGGGGAGTAAATATGATGAATTATTTGGAAATTAGATTAAGAATGAGTTGAACCCTCTGATTTCCTCCTCTTCTCTGTGTGACTAGGAGACTGTCTCTCTCCAGGGAAAACTGGAGGTTTATTCTGTTTATTGGGAAACCTAGTCCCAGGTGGGAGGGGGTACTGTGGTGCAAAGAGAGTTTAAGTAAAAGTTTATTTTATGGCTACTCAGATTCCCAACCTTCTTCCATATCTCTTTCACAGAATGTTAGGTAGTGAGGCTTATTCTTTCTAGGAAGCAGATTTATGGTGTGTCCTCTGGGATTCTGAATAGCACAATGGAATAGATCTAAGGATAAAGATGTCCAGGTTTTCATATTGAAATGACCCAGCAGATTATCTTACAGCCAACAGTTGATGAGCTACTTTCAGGCATATAGCTTTTTTTGGGTCCCATACATAAATATGAATAAATAACAAAAGAACATCAGATTATTGAGGAAACAGATGCCCAAGCAAAAGTAAACTTGGAGGAAATGCCCGATGAAGGTAGAAAGTGAGAATATTGCATCTGTTAAATAACAAAAGGATACTAAAAAACAATAAACACTAATTGGAAAACCGAGAAAGTTTCATGGAAATTATAAATATGATAGCAGAATTGAAAAAGTCATTAAAAAGGATGCAAGATAAAATAGAGGTACTTACCGAGAAAGAAAAGCAAAAAGGTAAATACAAAATAAGAAAGAAAAGAAATTAGAGGACCAATACAGAAAATCCAACATTAAAATCAGGAATTTGAAAAAGGAGGACAGAAGAAATGGAAGAGAGAAACATAATCAAAGACACATCAAGAGAATTTTCCAGAACTGAAGGATATGATTTCCTTTGGTGTTAAGGCATGCCAGATATCCTTACCAAGGACTGTGCATTGAAGAGAAAAGCCCCAAATATACAGCATCATGCAATTTCAGATCTGGTGGAAAACAGCACAACCTTAGTTTGTTGCTTGTTTTTCATTATTTATGGAGATTTTTATGCAATCAGATTTGTCAATCATTTTTAATGCTTTCCTTTAGTTCCATGTTTAGAAATACCTATCTCACCCAAATATTATGAAAAGAAATGAATCTATGCTTTCTTCTTTCTTGAATTATTTTTGTTTAAGATGTGAAGTAGAATATCACTTTAGTTCAATTTTTGCAAAATAAATAGAAGTATCTACATTATTTACTGAGTAATTCATCTGTTTCTTACTGGTTTTACAGTCCAAATTTACTATAAACAAAAATCATATATATTATATGTAATATAACATAGAAATACAATATATTTGCTTTCTTGAATATTTCTTCTACTTATTGCTCAGTCTTTAAAACAGCTTCCATAATTACTGGGGCAAGTAATTCTTTTTAACTTTCTTTTTAAATAAATTTTCTGACTATTCTCATCCAAAGTTAATTCTTCAAAAGAATTCTAGAAGTACTTTTCCAGCATTAAAACAAATATACAAAATGCTCATAGGATTTTGATTATTATACATTAAATTTATATTTGAATTTAGACAGAGTTGGTATGTTTCTAACACTGAATTTTTTCTTTCGTGAGCATAGAATCTCATTCACTCTTTTAAGATCTCTTAAATATCCCTAAGTAGAACTTATAATTCTACTTAGAATTATGAATTCATATTTTTATGGTCTTTTATATTTCTTTTATAATTCTACATATTATATGTTCACTTTTTTGTTTTTATACATGGGATATTTTTCTTACCATATCAACTAATTAATTATTTAGAGAATACAGGGAAATGTGTGTGTGTGTATGTACATACACATGCATATACATATATTTTAAAATATTTATTTTATACTCAGTTTATCTAAAGTTCTTCACTTATTTTTTTGGGTTTCCCAGGCATATGGTTACATCAACAATAATACTTTTGCCACTCTCCTGGCTTCAATCTCACTAAATTCGAAGATCCTCAAATAAATTCCTTGCTAATTCACTAATCACCACATGCCATTTCTATCTCCTGAAAGTTCTTCACACTCTTCTTTTAATTCTTCCTGATTCCTGAGTTTATATTCGTATGTTAGCAATCAATCTTCAAGATTTTTGAAGACTTGATCAAATGTCCTGCCTATGTATCCCTATGTGCCCATGTCTAATGAAACACTCATGAAATTATCTAAATACTTGCCTGTCTGTTCTGCATTGTGAGCTACAGGGACTATGTTCTGTCCAGTCCAAGCTTTGTTCTGTCCAAGCTTTGCCAGATGCTTGGAACATGGACTCTTACGGGTTTTTTTTTTTTTTATGTATATAAATCAATAAAATCTATTGCAAATATAGCCTTAATGAGTACTTTTTGTACTCAATGCCTATTCATAATTGTAGGCATTGTCCAGGTAGTTAAAACAAAATAGTAAACAGAATCTAATATCTCTTATTTAACAGATAAGGAAACTGAGGTTCAGATAGGTTAAGGTCAGTCAAGGTCACAGCTGATATGGTGGTTATATTTTGAATTTATGTTCAGAAGACAAATGAGAAACCAAATGATTGTATTATCAGTAGGAATAGAGATAAAGTTGAGAGAGATTTATGAAGTAAAACTAGCAAAACTTGATGTCTAATTGGCTACAGAAATTGCAGGAAAATGAGAAGTCAGAAATGATGATCACATTTATTATTTTGGGACACTGGGTTTCCAGCAGAAGATAGGAGAAGCCGAGTTTATGTGGAACCAAGGAATTCTAGTTTCTTTTCTTTTCTCGTATTTTTTGAATTCTGGTTTCTTCACCTCTAGTTCCAAGTATCTGTGAGATGTCTAAGTATATCTCTATGGAATAAAGTTAGTATATGAGTCTGTAGCTCAGTAGGGAAGTTAGGTCAGAGGCCTTTATACTAAGAGCAGTTTAAAACACTGTAAGCACTGGAATAAAGTTATGTAAAGTAATATATAGGGACTAATAACATACATTTATTAATAAAACATCTTAACTGTAAATCGTGTTGAAAAGGATAATAAGTTCGAAAAATAAAATTATAATATAATTTAGGAATTCCCTGAACGTTATGCCAAATGCTGGGAACCCTATAAAGAATGGAGCTTATCTACTGCCAAGTTCCCAGATGGGTTTCTTTACAGCTTATTCATGTCAGGTTGCGAATTCTAGACAGAAATCCTTTTTACCTTTTGGTGGGTTTCACTGCCTTGCTTCTTTTACACCTGCTTCTTGGACACCTGTGGAATTAAAATGAATAATGTCCATTACCGATACCCTTCTTTCTTCTCATCCCTAAGAATTTTAGCAAATTGTATCACATTTACCTACTAATTCACATTGTAATTCTAAATATGCCTCACCCTCTTTAATTATCTAACTTAATTTTGTAATGGAATTCCATGCTTTATCATTTGAATTCTCATTACACATTTGATCCGTGCCTTAAGGATACATTTCCATATTCGAGGGTAACTGTGGTAGACTCATTAACACTTGCTTAAGGTGGTAAATACTTATGTAATACAAATTGTAATATCTCTTTCTAAATAATCACCTGTATTGTAGGTTTATATTTTAATAGTATAATATTTTTGTTTTGTTTACAATGGTGTGTGATATAAAGAAAATTTAACAGATAAGAGGGAGTGCAATAAAAATCTCCCCAAGCTCATCTGTTAGAGACTTACTGTTCTTTTGGTTCCCAACAAATTTACAAAATGACCTGTAGTCAAATCTTAGCACATTCAGCTTTCAAATGTAATAATAAAGAGGCAGAAAATGTCATCTTTCAAGGATTTTAATGTGCGATTTCTGAAGAGGCACATCAATTGTACTTAGGTCCAATACAAAAGAGGAGTATAGATAGAACAATGGGAGGAAATGGTTTCAACAAGACATTAGACTTCTCAAATTCATAGGGTAAACTTCTGTTCAGTAGTTCATAATCAAACTTCCCCCACCTCGCTGATTATTATTGGCTGAAATACAATGAAATACAGTAATATCCCTGACTCCAAGTACCATCCTCCACCCAGAAATTTGTTATTACTATCATTAGTTTTTTCTTTTTAATTAAAGTTATTGGGGTGACAATGGTTAGTAAAGTTACATAGGTTTCAAGTGTACAATTCTATAATACATCATCTACATATCACAATTTGTATTCACCTCTCAGAGTCAATTCTCCTTCCATCACTGTATATTTGCTACTGCTTACCCTCATCTAACACACCCTAACCCCCTTATTCTTTGGTAATCACTAAACGACTGTCTGTGTTATCAGTTTTTGTTTGTTTGTTTGTTTGTCTTGTTCCTTTGTTGCTTTCAGTTTTATATCCCACATATCAGTTAGAATGGCTACCATCAACAAGACAAATAAACAAGTGTTGGAGAGGATGTGGTGAAAAAGGAACCCTCATACACGGTGAGAATGCAGAGTGGTGCAGCTGTTATGGAAGGCAGTGTGGAGGTTCCTCTAAAAATGAAGAATAGGATTACCATATGACCCAGCAATCCCTCTCCTGGGTATCTACCCAAAAAATCTGAAAACATTTATCCATAAAGATATATGTGCTCCAGTGTTCATTGCACCTTTATTTACAGTGGCCAAGACATAGAAACAACCAAAGTCTCCTTTGATAGATAATTGGATAAAGAAGAAGTGGTACATATACACAATGGAATACTATTCTGCCATAAGAAAATATGAAATAGTGTCATTTGTGACAACATGGATGGATCTTGAGATCATTATGCTAAGCAAAATAAGTTAGACAGAAAAAATAGAGAAACATATGATTTCATTAGCATTAGTTTTCTAATGCCAGATCCTCTGAATGTTGAAAGTAATGAACTCCATATCTTTTATTTCTTACAGCCAATGTCAACTTTGTTTTGAGGGTCTATAACACAATATTATAATACATAATATAACATGTCATATGTTATTCATCCAATATATTATGATAATCTATAATAACACTATTAAAATATAGGAATATTACAGCAAGACACGGGAGTGAAAGATCTGGATCACATCTCCATTCCAACTGTTACTAGTTATGTGATTTTGGACAAAACATTTAACTTCTCTAAGAGCCTCAATTTCCTCACCTGTAACTGAGGTTTATAGTATTTCTCTATAACTTTTGTGTAAATATTAAATGAGATAATTTATATGAGTTATTTTTGTTAGCTTTTATCAGAGGTATTTATTTAATCGAACCACACAAAAGGGAAAAAATATATAGCACAGAATCAGTACATTATTTGGGGAGGATTTGTCCAGATCTTGAAGAGGGACATTAATATTAACCTTGATAAAAATATTGCAAAGACATAAGTTGTCAAAAGTTAGTTTTCCCTGAGAAAATCTATGAGTATTAACAAAGAGAAAAAAAATTCTAAACAATATTCTGCTAATGTAATGTTTTTCTCTCTTAGCATTTATGTGACATTGAAAGAGCTTCTGAATATGTAATCTGTTAGTAAATTTTGGAGACTTATTAAAAGATTTTCTTCAGGTTAGGTTTCTATGAAATAATTCCTTCTAGGATATATTGCCCAATGAACATTTTGCAGAGAAGTCTTTCTTGCAGATTGAATCATTTTGAAGAGCCCTGTGAGTTCATTCATAATTTCCCCCTCATGGTGAGGCTCTCAATAGAATATTGGAATTAGCAGGAGAAAGAAGAAAACGGGAGACCAGGCCTAGTGGTTCTTTTGTCTTTGACTTGTCCAAAGGACTCTATAAGGATGGCTGTCAAAGGCACCCTGTTACTGTGGTAATGACTGCCTCCTGAATAATGACTCTTGCAATGAGCTTATGCACTAAGAACAGTGAAATGTTTCAGCATTCACCACAATTAACTAAATAAAACTTATTATATTTTTTTAAGACAGGTTTAGTGATCTTCCAAAGGAGGACAAAAATCACCTGGCCAATGAGTCATAGTTGTATGTTGTTTTCAGTATGTGATGATGAATAATCCAATATGCTGTTACATTAAAAGAGTAACCAAGGACCCAGGTGGTCACAGTGTATGGTCATTTCTCCAAATCGATAGATGCAACATTGGAATGATTGTCTTTTCGGTTGCTAAGATTCATCTAATACAGGAATCAAGCTATGAAAAATAGTGATATTTCTTGATGCATTCATTCATGTTATTAATTGTTTTCTATCTCAATTTACAGTCTGCAATTTTAGAATGTTTGAATTTATATTTAGCTGTTAGACAATTATTAGGTAAAAATAAAACACAACAAGAGAGGATCTCAGTGAGCATATATATTATATTGAATATAGTTTTGAAAATTGTGAAATGTTTAGATATTTGCGTAATTATATAAATAAGCCTATTGACAGTTATTTTATGTTTTTAGACTCCAAAACTATTAAAATTGCCTTGGGAATATGACTGCTCATATTACATACCTTTCAATTCTCTGATATAGAAACAGAACTAAATTCAAAAAGGATGTAGATTAATTATGAATATATCACATTAAAGTGTTTGATTAGTGTTGATTAAGCTCTTTGGATCCCCATGATTCCATTTAATTTGCTTTTGGCTTTGTTACTTATATCTTTGTTACATATCTTGCAAAAAAAAGAACAAGTTAAGTGGATTGAATGGGTTATGATATACACAATAAAACAATTCCGTCTCTATTTTTCAAAGAGTATTTCATTTTTTCAACATTTATTGTCTGACATTTTACTGTACATATTTATTTTTTTACTCTTTTATTGTCTCTGTCCTCCATAAAGGTAAGCTCTGTGTGAGCAGGGTCTGCCTTTTACGTACTATTATCCCCAGTGTCTAGAACAGTCAAACTCAAGGAAGCCAGTAGAATTGTGGTTGCTATGGATGGAGGGCAGGGGAACAGGGATTTTTAACTAACAAGTATAAAATTTCAGTTACACAAGATGAATAAATTACAGAGATCCACTGTACCTCTTTGTCTGTATAAAAACCAATACCGTATTTTACACTTAAAAATCTTTTGAGAGTAGATCTCATTATATGTGTTCTTAACACAATAAAATTATGGGAAAAAAAAGAGTGGAGGAGATGAGAGAAGTAGCACACAGGATAAAACTCTAAGGGGAGTGTTTGGATTTTTGAGGAGAGACATCTCTCCATAGCAACATGTATTTGAATCTACAATTTAGCAGCAAAACAATTATAGGACAATTGCAGTGATGATATAGGGTGAACTTATTAGCTGAATTTCAACCTATGCGCCTGGGTCTTGGTCATTTTTACTGCTGTATAATTGAACTCCAGCTGATTGGTTCAAATAAACATAGTTAGAAAGGTTCCATTCTGTTCTTGCTGCTCAGTGAGACTGGGCTCCCAAGAGCTTCAGAAAGAATGAAAAGGAGAAAAACTATTATTTTCTGGAAGAGCTAACAGATGTTTCTTATGCTATCAGATAATTGAGGAAACAAAGTACATCTGGTCATTAAAACCCATAAAATAGTTGTACGATTTATTTAGAGGAGAATTGACCTTCTAGTGATTTTGGAAGAGATGGGTACTTATGTTTAACTTTTACTGACATTTTAGTAGTGATGATAAACCAAAATTTAACTAGCAGGTGTTTGTAGGTGCATTTCTTGAAGGGAGGTACAGGTGAGTGGGGGAAAGAGTGGAGGAAATTTTTAATGAAATATGCTGCCTTATGTTTCAGGATTATAACCATCTTAAATCCATGTAGTTTGTTTAATACCCATAAATGTATGGTTAGAGAGACTTAACTTGAAGTAATAAGTACATAGAGAGCTCATAATTAAAAATAATATTTCAAGAACAATAATAAACTTATTACCATGCTCATTATCCAAGTCATGTTCTCTCTGAATACAAGTGTTCTTATATACAGTCATGAATTGAATTCTGACAATAACTGAGTTTAAAGCATTACGTATTCGAGTTCCATGTTAGGGTAGAACGCTTGGATTTTTTTCCCAGAATTATATCTTTTTGTTAATTATACATCATTATCATCTTTATATAAAATTTTGTAATTTTATAGTCCTTAGAATTCATGATTTTCTTTTCTTTACTTAAACATTTTATCTTTACAAACAAGAAATGGGTTCATCTCATTAAATGTTCTTCTGGAAAACATATCCATTATGTAAATCTGTTCCATCTTTGACAATTTATAAGCAAGGGGAAAATTGAATATCTATTTAGAAATGAGAAGATTTCAGAGTTTTCAGTTAGTGTCTTTTTCTAATTTATTAGAATATTGGAATTTTACAATTTAAAAGAATTCCCATTTGTGTTTATTTATTTTTCTTGATTGGTTCCAAAAATAAATTTAGGTGTTAGTTGAGCTCACCTATGCTCTTTAATAATTTCCTTCCTATGAAATATGCTTCCTGAATGTGATGATATTTTGTGTGAAGCAATTTCCCTTTTTGCCTAATTTGGGGATTGTGCTCCCCAGTTTGAAACCATCTCCCATATGAACAGTTTATATATTAACCACCTCCATTATTAAATGGAAGTGATGATAATAGTGAGACCTACTTCAAGATACAGGCAATGAGAAAACTGAACAGTTAGATCTTTTTCTTCTACTTCTTTGGCCAGATATCAGATTGTAACATTGAGGTTGGCTTAGGCCCAGGATATAATGAGGAACTTTTAAATAAAACAGACTGGAAGAATAAGAAATGCTGTACTTGTCGAAACTCAAGAGCCTCATGGTTGTATGTAGTCAATTTCATTAAGAAAAAACTGGATATAAAACTGATCTTTTCTCCCAGAAGCTACAGTCTTGTTGAGGAGACAGATATAAACAATGAGTATAGCAAAGATGGCAATGAATACTGTAACGGGGTAAAACTGAAGCCTTGAGGGAATAAAGGGAGAAAGACAAATTATGATTAACTCAATTTGTGAAGGTCTTATTGAGAAATGGGTATTTGAATTGTGACTTAAAATATAATTAGGACTTTTCAGGCAGATGTAGGTGTTAGGAGGGTTCAAAGATATTGGGGGAGTATTCTAGTGTCCAGAGTCTCAGCTGTTCCAGAGTGGAGTGGTATGGGCTCCTGAGACTGCATTACATCTAGTTAATGGAGTCCCCCTATGATAACCTCCTCACCTTTCATCTTTTCCCAAGATGGTCTAGATAATCATGGGTCTTGGCTGACTCTCCTCATGATGTTGGACATATTCGGAAATCCAAGGCCAAGAGGTCTAGTAACACTTAGATTCTTTGATGTGTGCCAAAAATTAAAGGTGACATAACCTCGTAAGAGAAAACCAGAGAAGAAATTCTGAGGAAAAGCAAAGTTGTTTTTCCAGATACATTGTTTTCCCCCAGTCTCTCCACCGTCCTAATGTGAGGTTTGGTATGAGATGAATGGGTAAATTTATTACATTTTGCTGGAAGGTGGAAGAATTGGGAGGAAACTTTGTAAATAATATAATTATTGGAGCTGTTAAACTTTCTCTTTTGAATAAGGATTTGAATGGATTATTGCTTGACTTCCATGGCATGAATTATATTGGGTATTTATCAACCCTCCTAAGATCTTGCTTTTAAGATATAACATCTGTCATAGTTTTCTGTTCTGCACTCATTACCAGGAGCTTATTGGAAAAAGTAAACTCAAAAATCATCCCATTGTGTTTATGACAGACTATTCTTCTTAGACCAGTTTAGTGAGTATTTACTCCACTTTCCTTTAGGAATGTCTTATTTCTGTAAAGTTTGCCAGCTTCCAAGCAAATCCTTCAGCTGTTTTACCTTACTCATTTATTGTATATGTTTGCAAATGTCTGAAATTTTATCACACCCAATTCAGGTTGACCTCTGGAATCCCTATTCCCAATATTTAATAATTTATACTAAAAAAAAACCCAACACTTAATTGGCTCCCTCATGTACACACAGAAAATCAGATAGTTCCTCTGCTTCTAATCTACTGGGGAACACTACATGTAGTTATTCATCCACTTGCAGAAAGCTGGAAAATTATTACCATGTGAGTAGAAAGAAGTAATAATTACATTTATTGTTATATCATGGGTGAGTAATTTAAATGCTTTTCAGAGACCGGACAGGTGACAAACAAAACAAAACAAAACTAAACAAAACAAAACAAACCCTGATGCTGGCAAGTGTAATTCAATAAATGGTAGTGATGCAACTTGATCTTCTGCCATTTTGTTTATCTTAATGCATTCAAAAATTGAGTGGATGCCCAAAATATATTTGTGGACCAAATCTGCTTCAAAAGTTGAGGTACTTAACCTTTCTGAGGATAAAAATAATATGAGATCCTTGCATTAGTGTTAAATGAGACTTAAATCGGTACGTGGCAAATATTCAGCACTATACATGTCACCTATTATTATTAAATAAGAATCCTTCCTTTGCTCATTGGAAACATAACTTTTACATGAAACTAGAATATTTCATTGATGCCTATTAATTCTTGAGTAACCATTCATTCATTCAACAGTATTTCCAAGCAGCTACTACGTGCCAGACATTGTTCTTGGAGCTGAGAGTTCAATGGTAAATAAAATTTTTTCCCTCAATGGAGTTTAGTCCAATGTTAATAATAGACACTTAATATAGTTATAATAACTTGTGGTAAGTACTATAATATGGAAGCTACCAGTTGCCATAGGAACACATTAGTGTTCTAATGTTAGGTTAGTGAGACACTAACCTAGCATTGGATATAGGAAGGCTTAATGAAAGCATGCATTTTTGTGGTGATACCTGATGATATTGTATCTTGAGGTCAGCTGTCAATAGCCTGTTTTCAGGTTGATTATTCTCCACTTTTATATTGGAAAGAAGAAAAATATGTCCTCACTGGAATAATCGTCCTAGATTTGGATTTGTTGTCCCTCATTACTATATCTGTGCAAGTCTTAGTTTATGTGGACTTACAAAATACCTGATATACTGTCATAACACAGCATGGGATGCTCTGATTTCATTAGATACTTCTATAGCTAAGAGTATCTGGCTTATCGTATTAAGAAATGGCATCAGAAAGGCTCAATTTCATGATTGGGACACAAAATGCAGCATACATGTACAGTTAGTGACCAGCTACACATTGCTATTTTTCTCATAGTTATGGATTCAGAAACCAAAGATATGGAAGAGGGGATGGTTTTTCTCATCATTAACCTTTTGACAGATTCATAAAAAAAATTTGTCCTCATTTCTGAGATTCTTGATCTGATAGTTTCAGAGTTTTAGTGTCTAAGAGATTGAGTCCACATTAAGTATAGCATTCATAAACAGTAAATAGTTAGTGGTTTTTAAACCTCATGTAAAAGGAATCAGAACTATGTATCCTTAGGTAACATGTTTTTCGTGTTTGACATTACATTTTGATATTTATCTATATGGGTGGAGATAGCTCTATTTCATTCATTTTAACTATTATTATCATTATATGAATATACCATAATTTATCTTTTCCATTTTGATGGACATTTTAAATCATTTCTATATAATTTTTCTATATAGTCAATATTACAATGAACATTTTTGTATATGTCTTTTTGTACATTAATCCTCTATATACTAGAAGTAGAATTTCTAGCTTTTAGGAAATATCTGTTTTTAGCTTTATTGGATAGTATTAGTAGTTTTTTAATATGATTGTATAAATTTATAACATAAAAACAGTGTGCAAGCCTTAGTATTGTCAGACTTTTCTGATATGTACCAAATTATCTCAGTTTTGTTTTACCTTGTATTTTTCTAATTACTAGTGAGATTGGTTATCTAGGCATATATTTATTGGGCAGTCAGAGTTTCTTTTTTGTGAATTGTCTCTTAAAATCATTAAAACCAGAGTTCTTTGGCTGCCAATATTCACAAATTTTCCCATAGCCAGAAAAAGGATCAGGGTCAAATTACTACTTTTTTTTTTTTCCACCTTTCTATATGTGGCAGTTAATATCAGTCCTCTGTCCTCATATTAATTTTTTTCTGTTTTCTTTTTTAAATTAAATTTAAAAAATTGTATTTTTGTCCTATAAATCAAGTACAATCTTAATATTTTGCATATATAATTAATTTTCAAGGACTTCATTATTAATTTACCATCATGAAAGATTTATGCAAATCAGACTATTCTAATTACTGCTAGCTATTATGGTTGTGGGGGCAAACAATTTTTTTTCTACCCTTCTGGCTTCTTCCAGCTGATCTAATAATCAAATCAACATAAGACAGATTTACAAAAGAAAACAACCAAAAATAATTGCATACATATATATAGGAACCCCATGTACATGATAGCAACAGAGACTCCACGTACATGAGAAGTTAAAAGACAGAAAGTTGAAATGAGTTGTATATGGCATTCTGAGCTAAGGCATGAGGTAAGGTACCTGGACCTTCAGAGGGGAGAAAGGTCATTCATCGAACAATAAGAAGAGCAGATGTTAAATAATTAGAAATTTGCCCTACCCTATAGATAAATAAAAAATATATATATCTGATAAGATAGACTGCAGAGTCTCAATTGCCTTCAGCTCAAAATAATCCACATCCTAAAGCGGCACATCTTGGGAATACTGTTCTGAGCCCCTCAGTCCCACCTTTGCAACTTCCTGAGTAGTTCACATTTCAGATGTTAGGTTGGTAGATTGTTCCATATCTCGTTACACCGGTCTCAGTCTAGGAAATAGGTCAATTCAGTTAAAGAGTTGTGTCTCATTTCAGGAGGCAGTGATGTAGGTGGGCCTCCAAAGTTAGGCCTAATTGTGCAAGAAATCAGATATTTAATATGAGGCAACTCTATGAAAGTAAAAGAAAACAATATTTAATTATTGGGGCAAATTATAATCCAGTTTCCAAATTCTGAAGGCAGATAGTTGAGAAAATTTGTAGAGGTCTGTCTTGAAACATCTTTAGAGTGAGTGAGGGCAGGCAGGGACAATCTGATAGTTTCCTGCTCTGCAGTTTGAGTACTTCTGGTGATTTTTCTGCAACAGGCATGCATATTGCCCATGGGTGGCCTGTTGTGCTGATTTCTCTAAAGTTTATTCAAGTTGTCCAACTTTAGCTTGCAAAAGTTCAGTTTTAATTCTCAATGATCTTAAGTCAAAAGGGTGGGAAAAAAATCGGCAATGTCAGTTTGGAGAGTCATAGCCAGGTATTGGAGGAAACTAGAAGAATTCAGGACCCAGCCCAATTAACAAGTAGCGACATAACCTCAAAAGACAATGAACAGCACTAGAATCTAATATCCACACAGGTGTATTACTGAAACATAATATTTATCTCTAAAATCATCCCCCTTTTACCAAAGAGAACCAAATTAATACTAATTTTTTTTTTTTTTTTTTTGCAAAATAAGTCTAATTTCTATAAACTTGGCCTGTTGTTTATTTAGGTGCATTAGGAAGACTAATTAACCATATAAACTCTTGTAATCTGCTGTGCTGGAATTGTTCATAAGGAATCTTCAAATTGAACTATATAATGCCTCTTGAGGCCTGGAAAGCCAAGGCAAGGACTTGCTACCAGACGTAGCCACCAATTCCTATAGATTTGGATGAATTCCTTTCCTCGCAAGGTCCCCCAAATTTCTTGAGGTTCCCGCACCTGCCAGGAAGTAACCGTCTTTACTCACCTGGTAAGGCAGTTGGGAACCCTGTGGGCATATCTGGCTGGTATTTCCAAGGGTTTTATCGGCTTTCATAAGTCAGTCTTAATTCCTTAAAGCTGTCTGGTCATTTCTGAGTCTATGCGTGTTTTTCTCAAATATCCCATTCCATTCAAAGTCTTGGTAATATAACCAATTTCCTATTGTGTCCTGTTACAAGGAGAACAGATTCTTATTGAACTTATGCCAATAACAATATTGCCATGAAAATAAGAATAGTCAGAGTTTCTGAACTCTGGAGGGATCACGTAGGAAAAGATAAGTGTTTCAATTCTGCCTACCAAATTGCTGGAAGTCGGAAGTTAGCTTAAGAGGAAAGGTTCCTTTATGTCTGGAAAAACAAAAAAATTAAAGAACCAGCAATGTTTCAATTAAAAATGCATAAAAATTGTAATAATCCTCATTAGTTCAGTCAATTAAGACTTGTTCTACTTGAATTCAGTTTTTTCCATTAGTTTTCTCAACCTGATGATTGAGGGTGATAGGGACAGTGATAATTCCAAGTTTGCAAGGTTTCTGTCAAGGTTCATATGATTTGCTCAGTAAAGTGAGTGCCTTGCTCACTGGAGATTTTGGCAGGTATACCCCTAATGGGAAACACATTTTCTAACAGTTTCTTTGTCATTGTGAGGGCATTATTAGCGTTGGCAACAGGGAGAGACTTCAAACCATCCAGAAAACATACATACAACACCAAGAACACGTTGATAACCCAGTGGCAGTTTAAGGAAGTCCAGCTTAAATGCGTTACAGTGGATGAAGGAATGCAAAAAATGTAAAATGGAGATTCCTAGGGAGCTTTGAAAAAACAAGCAGCTGTCTTAGGTTTCCCACAGCCTGACTATTCATTTAATTTACAGCCACTGTTTATCCATGTAATTTTCCCTGATTTAGGAGCAGACTGTTGGCATGTTACAAGGGCATCAGGATGGCAAAAGTCTGGCAATGAGGGGTCATTTTTGCAAAAGCAAAATGAACTTTATGCATAGGTGCCACGATGTTCATAATTCTTATTGCTGCTGCCTTTCCATGAAAATCAGCTAAGGTATTTCCTTGATACTTACGTGCAGTACTTTTAGTGTGAGCCTCCGTTTTAAAGACAGACAACATTTTACACCAGGATATATAAGAATTTTAGGAATTTCACACAATTTCTGGAACACTTATATACCTATACAGACACAACACAAAGAAGACTTAGCAATTGGACACCTGACTAAATAGGATCACAAGTTATTATAAAACAATACTTAATCGTCTATCTGACCAAAGTAAAAATAAAAGATTTCAAAGTCAAATACAGAAAGTTAGCCCTTACTATTAAGATTCCGTTTTCTTAAGTAATCAAAGACCTGATTAAGATGACATAAAATGGAGAAAATTATTTTGAAAAGAAAAATCTGTTATATCTTATCAGAAGCAAATTGACATTTCAAGAAAACTTTCTCCTTTTTGCAGATGGAGTAAAATTGTTTTTTAGTTTAACTAAGTTTAGTTTAACTTGATTTTAAAATCCTTGTAATAACAATTTAAATAGGCAGCTTAATTACACAAGGTAAAATTACCTTTCTCTCTTTCCATTCTGAAACAACCAGGACAAAATTACTTTTGTTTATCTTAATGAAGAACATCTCCATATCTCCTGCTTTTTTTCTTTTAAGCCAAAACATATCCTACTATTCTTGTGTACAGAGTCGTTTCCCTTATTATTTATAGTAGCTTTAGTTACGTATATTAGAATTTGTAACCATTAAAAACCTTAGTTTCTTGTGAAAAACTAAGAAGTAAGCAATTGTGAACTCTTATGAATACTTTTTATCATCTCTAGAAAGACATATTTTTCATAGTACAATCTTTCATTATATCATAAGACATATGTACTAACAAACCCAAATTTATTTTTCAATTTTTCCCTAATAAGAAACCAAAAGGAGATAAACTTATGTTCAGTTTTAATGTTTCATTATTTTATCTTATTTGGAAATGATCTGGATAGTCAGTAGTTTCTACCATTTAACTTAGCAAAAATCTAATGTTTCAAGTTACCACAGATTTTTGGGAAACTGCTTTTAAGTACATAACCATAACAGCATAAGTACATACCATAACACATAATTATTGCTAAAAAGTTTCACCTAAAAACCATTTATTCTGCTTACATCTATTTAATGTACTTGTTCTTAACAATTACATCTAGATTACCTACAAACACCTCATTAGCCATTACACAAAATCAGTCATCATCTTAAGTTATTTTTCTGGCTGACAAATTGTTCAACAGAGATAACATGAACTCATTTCAGTAAACCTAGGTAAATAAAGTATTATATTTAATTCTGATAACTCTAAAGATATGCCTATTTTAGTTAAATCCATACACTTAAATTAGCTTTAATACCAAATATTTTTTCCCCAGATCACATGAACCTGAAAAACATTTGGGTTAGTTCTATTATATGTTTGAGAATTTTTATATAAGCACTTGTTTAAGCCAATTAAATAGGGCTCTCTTACAAATGGACAATACTATCCTGAGGGAGAAAATGCCACATGATGCAGATGAACATACAGACAGATGCAAACAAAGACTTCGGAGCCTTCATTTTAAATTACTGCCATGAGACAGGTAAAATTCACTAGTTATAAAGGAACAGGTGAAATAAGTATCTGATTAAATTGCTAAAGCTTTTTCTTATTAATATTTGTGGAGAAAACAATTAAGATTTGTATTCATACTTCGCAAGGGAGCCTTGGAGCCAGAAGAGCAGTTGTGCTTTGGAAAATAAACTTGTTTCCTATTTTTTTCTTCAGTCTGAGGAATTGAGGGTGCTAGAGATAGGTGAGCTTCGAACTGCTTCTAATGCTGTGTTTCTGGTTTCACAGCAGTTTGTAAGATAAAAAACCAACAAGAACAACAATAAAAAATGGGGTCAAATATATGGTGATGGAAGAACTGGCTCTGGGTGGCAAACACACAATGTGATATATATATGGTGTATTACAGAATTGTACTAACCATTGTCACCCCAATATATTTTAATTAAAAACAAAAAACAAAAGAAAATGCTCCAGAAAAAAAAATGCTCTCAATTCTCCAAAGAATTAGGCTGTAACTTAAGTGACATCATAGGTTGAACTACAGATCCAACTACATCGTCCCTAATTTGCTTATTTCCCTCTGGGCACACAGTTTTATTTTAGCTTAGGGGAGGAAGTCTAAAAAAAAAATTCCTATCAGGATATGAATCTCAGCTTCCAATTTTGCCAAATTTCTGATTACAGCTATTAAATTCAATGTCATATCAGGTTTCAGCCAGGACAAAAAGTAAATATTTATGACAGTATTAAATGATTCTATGGATTCAAGAGGGCACGAAGTGATTAACTTCCCGAGTTCATTCTTTCTGAGAGTTGAAAGAAAAACTGACAAATTGCGTGTCCCAGGCAGGCAGAAGCCAAGTCAAGCCCTTACGACACAGGCCAGGTAATAGCTATCCATGGGAGAAAATGAATCAATGACCACTTGGTGTGGATTTGGGAAGGAAGAGACAATGTGACGTTTTATTTCCCTCTCTCACTGGACTCAGCAGTTAATCCTTTTACAAAAAGTTTTGAGGTTCCTCCCTGGGTTTTAGAAAGTCTCTATTTGTGGCCAGTAGATTGCCCTTTACACCAACGAGATAAAGATTTACAGGGAGAATCACCTATGAGGAGTAATGTTAGTCTTAATCTTTTGTTTAGATACCTTTTATCTGTTTATTTTTTTCATTAGCCTTTTACAACAAATCTTTTAGGAAATATATTTTTTTTTCTTTAGCATCTAATTAATATTGCTCGAAGGAATTTATGTGTCTTCTGCGTTAAAATATTAGGCTGGGGACATGTTCCCTAGTGAGACACAATTTCTAACCTTTCAATGTAATCAGGTAAAAGAGACACAATCACTTCATGTGATGCCTGTTTAAATACACCAATTCTCCTGAAACTTTAATCTTAATTTCATCAACTCTTACATTGCTAACTCTAGCATCCATTTGGACTTTATGCATAGGTTTTGGTTTTACAGTTCTGGATAGAACAATTATTTCCAGCCAGAAATAATATTCATTCCCATAAATCGTTCAGAAAAAGCTGACATAATTTCTTTACATAAAGCCTGTTTAACCATCCCACTTTTCATAATCTTATCAATCCTTGTATTTCTATATTATGTTAATCTAATTGTAGCATGAGTCAGAGCTTCACCAATGGATTTTGGTGTCACAGTTTGTAGGACTCCTATATCAAAGAGTCCCCGAAACTTCTCTTCTCCACCCTTGTCCATTTTACCCACTCTTGTGCAAAAGGCTTTGGGTCCCTAGCAAGAAGTCAAGCTAAGGGACTCTATCTCTGTTGTCAGTCTTTAACTTGATTAATCAGCCTTACTGCTGCCCCAAACAATTGCTGATCAGTTACTCATTATAACCTCTGCCTATCAGCTTTTTAAATTTCTCCAGACTGAGGTAAATAGAGTAGACTTGTTTGGGGCTCTTTAGTGTTGAGGGATCAGCAGGGGTCACTTTGGCTCATCCAGTCTTTGGTAGTGCTGTAGTAAAACCTTTGTTTTAATCTCAATACTGTCTACTTTATTTATCCCATTTTTAAAAAGGAACCTGTAGTGCAGGGGATCCTGCCGACTTCGCCAAGTGTCATGCAGGGTGTCCCACGGGGTCTGTGGGGTCTCTGGTCCCACTCCCCACATAAGAACGCAGGACATGGTGAGGCCAAAAAGGAACGAAGCCATAGGTAGGGGAGTCATACCACTATATTCTTGCTGGTGGCTGTGTTGGAGACACAGGAACCAGGAGCAACACAATTCTCAACCCTCACTGTGCCGCTTGCAGACTCAGCCACCATCTTCTTGCTAGCTCCCCCTTTTTCTTTTTTTTTGCTACTAGCCTAGCCACGGCAGTTATATTCATGGCTAATGGCTCACTGGTTACAGCTGACGGCCAACTAGCTACAGCTGCTGGCCATTTGATCACAGTTGACGGCCATTTACTACCTGAGCCAGCACCTTTCTATGTGAGGCCGAGAGCCTGGAAACTGCTTTTTGGGGCTCTGTCCCCACACTCCACCCCTCGCCTCACAATCTACGCGACAAGCGTCTTCCGCGAGGGGCCCTGTGCGAGGAGCCTGGAGGTGAATGCTATTTCCTGGACACAGCCAAGCTCTCTGGTCACAGCCAGGGTTTCTCAGGGCACCACCAGTACTTCTGGGCACAGCCAGACTTCCTGGACTTCTTAGGGTACCACTAGTCTCCCCGGGCACACCAGGGTTTCTCAGGGCACCACCAGTACTCCTGGGCACAGCCAGACTTCCTGGACTTCTTAGGGTACCACTAGTCTCCCCAGGCACAGCCAGGGTTTCTCAGGGCACCACCAGTACTTCTGGGCACAGCCAGACTTCCTGGACTTATTAGGGTACCACTAGTCTACCCGGGCACACGAGGGCCTCTCAGGGCACTGCCACTCTCTCTGGACACAGCCAGACTTCCTGGACACAGCCAGGGCTCTCAGGGCACTGCCACTCTCTCTGGACACAGCCAGACTTCCTGGACTCAGCCAGGGCTCTCAGGGCACTGCCACTCTCTCTGGGCCTCTCAGGGTACCGTGCTGGAACAACAGCGGCTCACAGTCAAGGTGCTTACATATTCTCGATGGTGGCCGGTCAAGACACAAAAGCAAACATCCCACAGTTCCACTACATGGTGGTATGTTCCCAAACAGTCAAGCTGTCCATTAAATTAGGGATGGAAGGCAATTCCCCATAGTCCATAGTCATTGCCAGGGCTGTCCTGGGGGTGAGGGATGACCTTGACCTCACCCTCAGCTCCCACGGAGGACTCAGCAAGCCTTTCCTCCTGGGACTACAAGTCCTGCATCCGGGCTGCCTTAGCAAGCACTTCCCAGCCCACGGGGCCACAACGACCTTCGCTTTCTCCGGCCTCTGCTGGTTGGGGAACTATCGATATCTTCCCACCCCTCCACGCGGTTCCAGCTCTCAGGCAGCTGCTCCTCCTGGTCTTCCTGCAACTGAGTGTTCATATGCACAAACTGCTCCACTGCCCTTCGGAGAGCTTTGGCCGGCACCGTACCCTGCTCGCTGCGCCATTTGTCATGCGGGGGGTCGTGCGGGGCGGCCTGCGGGGTGTCAGGTGGGGTATCCTGCCGACTTCACCAAGTGTCATGCAGGGTGTCCCACGGGGTCTGTGGGGTCTCTGGTCCCACTCCCCACATAAGAACGCAGGACATGGTGAGGCCAAAAAGGAACGAAGCCATAGGTAGGGGAGTCATACCACTATATTCTCGCTGGTGGCTGTGTTGGAGACACAGGAACCAGGAGCAACACAATTCTCAACCCTCACTGTGCCGCTTGCAGACTCAGCCACCACCTTCTTGCTAGCTCCCCCTTTTTCTTTTTTTTTGCTACTAGCCTAGCCACGGCAGTTATATTCATGGCTAATGGCTCACTGGTTACAGCTGACGGCCAACTAGCCACAGCTGCTGGCCATTTGATCACAGTTGACGGCCATTTACTACCTGAGCCAGCACCTTTCTATGTGAGGCCGAGAGCCTGGAAACTGCTTTTTGGGGCTCTGTCCCCACAGAACCCTCTAAAGATCTCCATCATGCTGGGACAAGTCCTGTTTACTCTCGTTTCTGATTTCTCTGTGTCTCACTTCGATCAATATTTCCTTTATTTACCTATTTCTTAATAATATTTTTTTTCAATATCCATCTTATTGGGAAGAGTCCTTTGATTCTCCCCTAGGGTTATTCTCATTCTCTTGTTAATTAGCCTAATATTTTCATCAGCAAGACCCATGAGGAGAAGCTGAAACTGCAAATTCGATGTCTTCTCAAACTGGGTTTTTTTAAAGAGAATTCTTAAGTCTATGTCTTGTATTTCTTTGTAACCACTGTTCAAAATTTAGAAGTTTTTCTAATTCAAAGCATCCATCCTCTAGCCACTGATGGTAGGATCTATAGCAATTGAATTCAATAAGCCTGTTTATGGCTTACTCAAGGGCCACAGGAAAGTGTAAAAAAAAAAATGCACCCCTCAGTTTTTCACTCCCAGAATAACTTAAGACAGTGAAAGTCCTTTTGTTGCTAAAGGTTGTTAAGCAATGAACATTGAGACAACAAAAGGTCCTTTATGGACCAGGACTCCTTATGGTAAATTCCCTGGAGAGCTAGCACAGTTGGACGAAAAATAGAGATGCCAGTTGTATTTACTGTATTTATACCTGAGCCAGTCACAAGCTGAAATACTGGATTCAGCTGCCTGGAATCTAGAGTTAATTGGACTGGCTGCCAAATGCATGTCAAAACATGTACCGTCTGGATGGCAGAGACCAAAGAGGAAGCTCAGCCAAGCTCTTAAAATATAGAACAAGACAAACAACATGACAGATAGAACAGTGACCATTTTTGGAGAAAAGAATTGATAAAAACCAAAAGCACTCATACCAAATAACCCAGAGTCCCTAAGCCCAAGCAACAAGTTCCAAAAATATTTTCTCCTGCTAATATAGATTTAGAAAAGAACAAAAAATGACTGTCACCACCCTACTTCCACCAAACTCTGCAGGTAGAAATCCAGGAATCTGACTTGGCAAGAATTCTTACCTTTGCTGGCTCATGTTAGAAGGGCCACGATCTTTCGACTGCAACAGCTTTGTGATGAATAATGCCCCACCGGTGAGGTATTGTGGGGACAGAGCCCCAAAAAGCAGTTTCCAGGCTCTCGGCCTCACATAGAAAGGTGCTGGCTCAGGTAGTAAATGGCCATCGACTGTGATCAAATGGCCAGCAGCTGTGGCTAGTTGGCCGTCAGCTGTAACCAGTGAGCCATTGGCCACGAATATAACTGCTGTGGTTACGCTAGCAAAAAAAAAAAGGGGGGAGCTAGCAAGAAGATGGTGGCTGAGTCTGCAAGCGGCACAGTGAGGGTTGAGAATTGTGTTGCTCCTGGTTCCTGTTTCTCCAACCCAGCCGCCAGTGAGAGTATAGTGGTGTGACTCCCCTACCTATGGCTCCATGGGTGTTCCTTTTTGGCCTAGCCACATCCTGCGTTCTTATGTGGGGAGTGGGAGCAGAGACCCTGCAGGCTGCCCCGCACGACACATGGCGAAGTCGGCAGGATCCCCTGCACTACAGGTATCCTGATCACAGCAGCAACTGTGGGGAAGGATCAAATTTTTCCTTACGCTTCTAGGTTCTTCCAGCTAGTCTAATAAGGTAACATGAGACAGATTAACAAGAAAAAGTAACCGAAGTTAACTACATACATGTGTATGGGAACCCCACATATATGATAGAGTCATAGACCCCACATATATAAAATGTTCAAAGACAGAAAGTTAAAATGATGTCTATGTGGTCTTCTGAGATATGAATAAGGTAAGGTGCCTAGACATTCAGAAGGGAGTAGGGTCATTCAGAGGATGATAAGAGCAGTTCAGTAGTTAGAAGTTCTGTAGTTAGAAGTTTGTCCTGCATTTAAATAAGTCAAAAAGTCATGTTGGATAATAACTCTTATTATGGGCAAGGCCCCTATTTTAAATTAGTTAAGGGAGAGGTAAAAGTTTCTCTTGAATCTATAAGATCTTGATTGCCTTCAACTCAAAATAATTCACGTACCAAAGTAGCACATCTTGGGGAGTCCTGTTCAGAACCTCTTCATTATCATCTGAAAAACTTTCCTTCCAATGTCATGCCCTAGACTTTATAGGTATTATTTTTATTTTCATTCCCACTAAGACTGTAGAGCTTGTTTTAACTATAGTGTCTTTCATGATGGTTCTAAACTTGGGAAGAACCATCAATAATGTGACTTTTACAGCTACTGATGCTTCTTGTACTGATATATGTTGCAACATATTTGCAAAAGGAAGCTCTTTTTAAGGACAAGTTAGAGAGAGAACCATGAGACATTCATAAAGGGTAGCAGCTAAACTTTATTATGTCTCAGCCTTTGAATTCTGTCTATACTGTGTTCAAGGATTTCTGGCATTTCAAGTTCCTTTAGAGTGTCAGTCTTGGGTCCTAGTTTGTTTAAGCATACTAATAAAGTTTAGGAACAAACTAGGTGTTTCAGATGGCAAGTTGTAAATATAGTTTTGATAAATACATCAATTTTGACAATGTTAAACCAATCTAAATTATAAAATAATAGATTTTGACAGTATAAATGAACAAATTCTTCCCCCACACCCCCGTTTTTTTTTGTTTTTTTTTTGGTTTGTATTCTTCTCTACACAGCTTTAGTCCTTCATATAATACCCTGGGGCATTCAGGAGTCTAATTCTCTAATTCTTGTTACTGGCTTAATAACAATGGGCTAAGGCATGAGAGGAATAATGATCGACTTTTATAAAGTGAGCTTCCTCAGGCAAGGAAATAATAATTTTTTTTTTTTTTTTTTTTTTTTTTTTAAGCCAAGGAGGAAGGGCAACTTGCAAAGAATGAAAAGAACTTCCTTAGGCAATGACAGTCAGTGGAGGGTGCTTCATAGGAGAGGCTGGGTGACTCATTCCTTCCTTTCATATTTCTCCTTTTAAGTAGCCAGAGTACTGTCTTTGCGATCATTTTCTTAGGTCCAGAAACAGAAAGAAAACAAAGAATTAAGTGGTTCCTTACTAAACTACAGAATCAGTTGAATACCTACTCTTCCATGAGTGAGCATAAATTCATTCTTTAAAGTAGTAATTTGGGATTTTAAGCTTGGCATTCTTTTGCAATGTTATGGAAATCAGCCACCATACCATAGGGTGCTTGAATTCCTCATACTCTTCAAACTGTTTTATGGTGCCAGTAACTTGCTCTCAGTGAGGTGTTCTAGGGGAATACTTTAGGTGTTTTAGAGGAATACTTTAATTGGCTATTTTCTCATAGGACTCCAAAATTTCTATCCTGGAATACATTAAATATGTGTATATCTCTGTCTCTATCTCTATTTCTCAATATCTATCTATATCATCTATATCTATACTTATATCTATCTGTATCTATCTGTATCTGCATCTATGTCTATATATCTGTATCTCTACATCTTTATCTCTACCTATCTGTATGTATTTTATATATGTGTTTAAATATATATTTCTTTTTCACCACATCTCAACAGCACTATTCCAAATACCCAATAATTCTGCTAAGTGCCAATTTTTGGTTCTCTTTCTAGTTTCAATATTTGTATTATTTGGAGTCTTTCTTTGCAAACAAATGAAACTGATTTTGTCTAATTTAAGCAATAAGCAAATTTGTTGAAAGCATAAAGAAATTTATAGAATGAAAACATTGAGAATTTTCAGAATTTTGGACAATGCAGGAGAACAAAGTTGGAAAATGGATTGAAACCAAAGAATTCTGGAGAGTTGAAGGAGCTCAAAATACAGAGAGAGATCTGTATCAGCACTGACCAGGTGCTGCCACTGAGTGGAATTAGCTAATGATTTTCCTTTTATCTTTGTATAATGATTTCAGTATTGAAGTTCCAGAAGATATTATCCAATTGCACAAATTTAGTTCATTTATTGGGGGGTGTGGAAGGAAACTGTGATTTTGTTTGAGAGGGGAAATAGACACCGGATGACCCAAACTGACAAGTATCTCCTACATGTAGGACAATCGAGAGCCAATATCACTTTTGAAAACAGATATAATAGTTTGTGTGTGTGTGTGTGTGTGTGTATTTTGATCTACTTTGAAATATTTTAATAGATGAGGTTTAACTCTTAGAATTGTCATAAATTAATATATTTTGTTTTGTTTTTGTTGTCTTATTTTATGCTCTCTGATATTTGTTTTCGGTACTTTCTTCACTGAAAAGTTTTAATTATAACAGTTTATAATTTTAAAAGTTTATATAAACTATAAGCTCATAAATGGATTTATTCACAATATATAAATAGTATCTACTTTTAACGAACATCTTCATGTACTATATTATATTTTAAATGATTTATTAAGACATGCCCAATAAACTTTAATTAAAAGATAAACAAACAAACAAACAAATAAATAAATAGAAAAAAAGACATGCAAGCACTTCTTTGAGAAATTATCTACTGTATATTTGTTTTGTTTCGTTTTGTTTTACAAGAAGTATTCTATTTTTTATCCTTTTTCCTTCACATTGTCTATAGTTGTAGAGAGGACTGATATGAAATGAGTCTTTTCTCTTTGAAAGGAAGAGGGGCTATGTAATAAACCTGACAAGCTCAGGAGGCTACAAGGCAGGCCTGAGAAGCTCAGTGACTGAAAGCAACCACATAGGACGTTCCTATCATAAATTCCTAACTGGGCAAGTCATGGTGGGTGGTCACGTCCCAGGCCTATAGCTTCCTTAGCAAAGGTCAGGCTTTACCTTAAGCAGCCATGTCCATTGTTCTTATGCATCTAGGAAAACATACCTTTGAAATGTCAGAGTACATTTTTTTCAAAGTCATAACCACCAGTATCAGAGCAGAAGACCACCAGCATGAGACCAAGAAACTCCTTATTGTTATCATGTAGCCAACATACCATCTCTACTTAATGTTAAATGTTAACTATCATGTACCCACCAATGCAAAAGAACCATGTATCCTTCTATTTTGCTTTTTACCCAATCCTAGAGATTTCCCCACGTTGCTTTCTCCCATTTCCTTAATCTACCACTAATAGATTTCATGTAACCTTCCTTACGTTTTCCCCCTTTGATTCTAAATGTATAAAATAAGATGCAAAAGTGCCATTCCCCAGAGCATTTTCTCAATCCATTTGAGATCTTGCTTCCAGGCATGTCCTCAAATCTTGGCTCAAATAAATTCCTATACACCTTTCTTCAATTTTGGACATTCTTTCGTCAACACTTCAGACACTTATTTTGGGAAAAACTGAAAATATTAAGCATCTGTCTCAATTCTGATTTGGTAGTGATATATGCTTGAGACCCAGAAGAATCAACATACTGTGAATGTATCTCTAATATCAATGTATGATATAATTTCACTATTGTCAAATGACACAAAGTAGAAAATTATGAGTGCGTTCGCATGTGTGTGATCCTTTTATATAAGAAATACCCACGTGAAACTGAATGTTTGCTATAAAGCTAAGTTGGTAGTATTCTCCCCAAAAGCCAGCACCTCTGTCTGAACATGTTATCTCAGGAGAAGTGTGTAGTCACAGAGATGAGTTAGGACCATGAGTACCTTCCCAAGCTGGAAACTCTTGGTTAAGGACAAGTGCCAGAAGGGCTGGTAGAGCTGAGTGCCAGGAAACTGGAAATCAAAGCTGGGAGCCAGACAATTTGTCTAGAGTTGAAACTCGAGCGGAAGGCTCAAGCTTATTTCAGGAGGAGACTCAAAACCTAGTAGCCAGGAGGAGTCATTAGATTATTACTAGCAGAGAGGAAAGCAACACAGGCATTTCAAGACCAGTCAGCAGTGGGGTCAGTACCAAGTAATAGAAATCATGCAGCAAGAAATACCGATTTAGGAGAAGCAAGCTAATTTTGCATTTCTTCTTGAGCAAGTGGTTCAGATAAATGCTGTTGAGAGGTTAACTTGGTAAGAGGGATTGGTTGCTTAGATGGATCCTGGCATGACAAATAAGAAACAGAGATTGAGGGACAAGAACTGGAAACTGGGAATGGCTTGGAACAGTTTATGTAGGACAAAAGCCTGTGGAAAGAAACAATGTGGGTGTGAAAAGTGCTCTTTTCATGCAAAAAAACGTTGCAGTGGAAGTTAATTAAATTGCATTCCTTTCGTTCTTTCAATTTAGCATTTAGACCTTACAAATTCTTGGAGACTATGTTATACGATTCCATCTGACATGTTGGTTAATAGAAAAGTAAGCAAGATAATAGGAAAACATTATGAAAGAAATCCTTCAGTTTCATTTGAAATAGAAATATTTCAATACTGACTTTTAGCGGTGAAACTAACTGCTTTTCATCATGGGAGAAGAAAAAACATTTTAAAGTTTTTATTTTGGAATATTTAAAATATACACAAAAAAAGAAAGAGTAGCACAATGGACCACCATGTGCCATCTTAGCTTCAACAATCATGAACTTCCTGACATTTCTTGTTTTGACTATTGCCCCATCATGTGTTGTTTTTGTTCTCAATTATTGTAAAGCAAATCCTAGAATCACATTATTTATCTATAAATGCTTCATTACATATATTTAATACATTATTACTTTTTCCCCCAAACATAATAATACCAATATCACACACACAACAAAATTCAGTTATTCCTTAAACACAGCATTTCTTTGCCTATAGGAAATAATGCTTTTATTATCTCTTTCTTAGATCGATATACACATTTTAAAAAATCCGTCTTCCTAGCTGATAAAGATGCAAGAGATTCTTTGAGTCTCATTTGTAAACAAGCCACCTAAAATTATTTTCCTAAGAGTGAAAGTACTTCTGTGATACTGCTAATCTCATGTTGTAGGTGTACTATACAATTAGATAGTACATGCATCTTATTTCCCAATACTGTATTTGTGGCTTTGACATTTTCAGTGAAAAGAGGATTGGGATAGTATCAGGGGCTATCATGGATGAAAAGAAATACTGCATTGGAGGAGCCAAGCCTCTGTCCAACTTTAGCTGTTATCTTTGTCTCGGGACTTGTAATTGCTCACACATCCCAGACAGGACCAGGTGTGAGGGACATGGGTTAACTCTCTGTTAACCGTGAACTCGGTTACAGGTGCTAATATGAAAGGCATTAGAGCATAGATTCCTAAGAAAGTCGGAAAAGAGTCTGGAGAAATAATTTTATCCACCTGTTTGCTTCTGGAAAAGACCCACAAGCTATCTGAGATACCAGGAATTATGAGAGAGAATTGATTACTAGCTTCATACATTCAAACAAATTGCAATGTTCTTGATTACATGGCAAAAGAATAATATTAAACATATATATTTTTTTCAGTTGAAGAAGACAAACATTATTTGTTGAGTCTATATCACTGATTATTTTTTTGAGGACCTATTTGACCCACGCTTCATGCTTAATATAATGTGAGTTCAATCTCTACTCTCAAGGCTTTTATAGTTCAAGAGGCATGATAATATAGAAAAATATCTTACGATTATTTATTCATGCTGTAACACATACATTTACAAATTATAGAGAAGAAATAGAGGCTGATTTGACTAGATACTAATAAAGTGGTAGAGGACCAAATAGAAATCCGACATCATAGCTAATAAAAATGAGGCAGAGAAGAAGTGAATATCAAAAAATTAAATAATAAAGCATCTTTTCTAGTTCATATAATTTTAATTGGACTATGTGCTTTTGAGAGCTTATAATGCATTTATCCAAGGTAGACACCATGTAGAGAATATGCTAAGTAGCAGAAAGGTATAGACATTGTAGTTAGCTACTGACTACAGTATATATCTATATAACTGATGTAGATTCAGTTATATAATAGGGATACAAAATTTTAATACCAGTAAAAATTATCAGTGATAACATATAGAAAGCATTTAACACTCCATCAATGTTAGTAACATTTCTTACATTAACCAGTATAGAAGAATAGCCATGGAATCATTCTGAGATGGAGAGGTGGGTGGGGACTGCATTGTCATTAAGTCAGAAATAATGAAATTTGATAGGAAACTATATATTGAGGCTTCCCAATGAGCCCAGAGGATTATAAGATCCTACTGAAAGTGTAGACTTTACCTTATTTATTTCCTTATTTTACCAACACCTGGATCAGAATTTTTAACAAGGTTGGTGCTCAGTTGCTTAATGAATATTGAGAACTATTTTGAAGATTGAAGTTTGGAAACACTTGTTAAGGTGACTGCTGCTTTAGTTATGATTGAGTAGCTTGTAGCACATCAAATACTCTACCAAAAATCAAAAGAAAAGCTGGATATAGATTAGATAGATAGATTTTATATATAATCATATATATATGTATTATATATATTCAGTTTTCAAGGCATCATAAAATGGCTTAGGCAGCCACAAATTTAGAAGCCTGCTTTCCAGAGATTTTATAATTGCATTGAGTAAGGCCAATATTCTGTATGCATTTGTCAACTCAAAGGACAGTAGAAAAAAATAAGAAATGAGGCAGAAGATGGCTGTTTAGAAGCAGAAAAGCCTTAGAGATAGAAAACCCAACAGCATTTTCAGCAATTTCATGGTCCTGGAGAGATAAACTGGAATGAGGCTTCCAAGGCAGCCAAGGATTGAGGGACTAGGGAACTGGAGTGAGCCAAACAACACTAGTTTTAAACTCCACAGAAAGGGAAGCTAAAAGTCAAGTAGAAAGTAGCTGAAAGGCAGAGCTGAGTGGATTTTTTTTCTTCCTTTTTCTATATTGTAATCTTGGAAAGGCAAAAATTCTAAGACCATTCAAGGGGGAAGGAGCAAGGCTCTCATTTACAAACTAACAAGTGCTATATTCTAGGAGGAGCCTCAAAGGTAGCTGAGTTTTGCTGGTAGTATAATCAAACCTCAATTAGCTTGGCATTTGGTTTGATTGGGGTAATATGTCTCAGTTCTATCTGCCTTCAAGTGTAGAGAGTGAAATCACTATTGAGGGAGATAACCTCAACCAGTCCCTCTATTACACCTTATAAAAAACAGTGATCTTCAATTTAAAAAAAAATTATCAAACAAGTTTTGGTGGAAGGGAACCCTCATGCATTGTTGGTGGGATTGCAAGTTAGTGCAACCACTATGGAAAACAGTATGGAGTTTCTTCAAAAAATTAAAAATAGAACTTCCATATGACCCAGCAATCCCACTTCTGGGTATATATGTAAAGAAATCCAAAACACTAATTTGAAAAAAAAAATGCATTCCTAGGTTCATTGCAGCATTATTTACAATAGCCAAGATATGGAAGCAACCTAAGTGTGTATCGATAGACCACTGGATAAAGAAGAGATGGTACATACATATGATGGAATGTTATTTGGCCATAAAAAAGAACAAAATATTACCATTTGTGACAGTAGGGATATACCTGGAGGGTACTATGCTAAATGAAATAAGACAGAGAAAGACAAATAACATATGATTTCACTTAAATGTGGAATATTAAAAAAATGAACAAACAAAACAGAAACAAACTCACAGATACAGAGAACAAACTGATGGTTGCCAGATGGGAGGGGGATTAGAAATGGGTGAAAAAGGTGAAGGGAGTAAGAAGTACAAATTGGCAGTTACAAAATAGTCATGGGGATGTGAAATACAGCATAGGGAAGGAATATAGTCAATAATACTGTAATAATCGTGTATGGTGTCAGGGGGTACTAGGCTTATTTGGGGGATTAGTTTGGAACTTATATAAATGTCTATCCACTATGCTGTACATCTGAAAACAATATGATATTGAATGTCTACTCTAATTGAAAAGGAGAAATAACCAACAACAACAACAACAAACCTCAAGGCAGAATGAAGAGGAAAAGAGACAATAGGAAGAAATCCAGTTGATCCAGATACTGGAGTTATCAGATACAGTCTTTAAAAAATAGATTATTGCTTTCAAAAACATAGATGAAAAAATGACAAACTACACAAGAGAACTAGAATATAAGAAAAAAATTATAAAACTGAAAACAATCTTCACTGACAATAAGGACTCAGTGGATGATGGGCTTAAGGTAATAGGGTACACAGTGAAGAAAGAGTTGGTAGACGGGAATCTTACCCTGTATGCTCTTGGTGTCCCAGGCTAGTTCTCCTGTCCTTCATTTCCTGTGAGTGTTGACAGCTACTAGCTCTCAGCTACACTATTCTCTGGAGAAATACTGGAACTATGTCACCCAGAGCATGCTGGGGGTTTATACCCTTCCCTGGGCAGGACCTGCAGCATATATATATTATATATATATATGTACATTATATATATGTGTGTGTGTGTGTGTGTATGCATATATTATATAATGTATACAGAAGGTACCAAAAATGTATACACATTTTAAGAAAGGAAAAAACTGTATTAAAATTACACTGATGGCAACCACTTTGAGCACCTCTTGTAATTGCAAAAGTCAAATGTGATTTGTATTCGTCTTTTGTTACCAGTATATATTGAGTATTACAATTTTAATACAGTTTTTTCCTTTCTTAAAATGTGTATACATTTTTTGGCACCCTCTGTATCTATATCATTGTATGTAACATATAAGATGAAATCTACACTCTTAACAAATGTAGCCAACATTATGATATAAAAACTCAAACTCCCTAAGGCAGACAGGTTTAAATACTCTACTCTCCGACGGGATCAGGCTGAGGCTAGACTCCAGCTGAACCCAAATCTTTGCTTGTCTCCTTTGCTCTCCTGCTTTTCTTTTCCTTGCAGGTTCTTTCATAAGGCACTCTCAAAAAACCACTTGCACAGGAATCCTCATCTCATGCTCTTCCTCTAAGGAATCTAACAAAAGAATGACATTTATTCATGATAAAAAGCCAATCCATCAGAAGGTATAGTAATTCTAAATTTGAGTTTACCTGATTAAATAGCTTCAAAAAATGTAAAACAAAACAAAACAAAACAAAACAAACAAAGACAACAAACCCAAGCTGTAAAATAAATATGGGTAAGACCTCTCAAGAAAAGCTTACAGAACATTAGTGAAAGAAATCAAAGAAGATCTGAATAAATTGAGAGATATACCAAGTTTATGGACTGGTAAATGCACTAGTATAAATATCTTAGTTCTTACCAAGAAGTGTCATGGGTTATCTGGGGATACATTTCATGTTTAATTTCTTAATCTGTAAAGTAGTTACATGTATGTATTTCACTTTTCAAAAATAGATTTTTTTTGAAAAGATATAGTTCAGAGCTAGTCAGATTAGTAGTCAAATATAAGAAGGAGTTACTTTAAGATTCCATTTGTTATCTCTAAATATTTATGCCAGTATCGTTTTTATCTCAGAACCTAAATGTTTGATTACTTCTTTTCAAATGTATCATGAATGCTTGTCAAAAAAGTTGTCTTTACAAAGCAGGCTGGATTGGATTCAAATCTCCCAGTGCACATAGCTGGGATAGTGGTGGGCATATAAGAAATCTCGCCTGTTGTGAGAAGCCACCTGCCATGATCAATGCACTTCCATGCACATTCTCACTGAGTATCTCAAGAATGCAAGTCCCTGACTGTGTTTCTCAGCAGGTCTTTGCTGCAAGCCACCTTGAAGGATGATGTAACACTTCTTTCTCTGGACCAAAAGCAGTTTATAAAAGCAGAAAGTCTTCCAAGCCCGGGGTCCTTGTTCTGTCATGCATGCATCATATAGGGCCCGCAGCATCATGCTTCCCTGTGGCACTTGTGAGGTATGAAGAGCAAGGCAAAGGAAAGAGAGGCTCTGAGTAATAAAGTTCTTCGCCTATGACATACCAGTCTAGCATTTTCTGCCAGTATCCACGAAACAATGAATAGGGTAAAACCTCATGCCCTGCGCAATTCTTGATCTCAGTAAGGTGACTAAACGTGTAGGGAAGTAAATAAGGAAGAAGAAGAAGGAATAATGGAGGAAGCAGACGATAGCTATAGCTAAGATAAAGATGAAGTGATAAACATACAATGAAAATTAAATGTCATAAATATGAAATAGACAATAAAACCTGAAATTCTATGCACAGCGTATCTTGCATGCAAAGTAACAATTAGAAAACTGTGAAGAGGGTTATACCCTGGTCAAAACAAAAGTGAGTTTAAAAATTCGCTTTTTGATAATGTTTTGAAAAATTAGATTAGAAAGAATCTGGATACATAAGCCTTTAGGAAGATAACGTTAATAATATCCTGATTGGGTCAGAAAAGAAGAAAAAGAAAATATTTTTCCTGAAATGATAGTACTCTCACTTTTACCTTCAACACCAAGGAAAACCTCCATTCATTTGGATCAGTTAAATTCATTTCAAAAGCATTTAGTAAACACTTTCCTCCCCTCAGAATGGGCTGTGCAAAGAGCTATTAACTCTGGTTAGGTAGATACTAGGAGTCAAAACCAGACTCTGGAGGGAGGAAAATTAACTTTGGAAGATAACCCATAGGACATGTCCTTGGAAAACAGCAAGTGGTGACTTAACAATTGCCAGGAAGGTTAATGCATTCAAAATTAAGTACTTAAAATTTTGATTTCCATATAAATTTCACCAATGGAAAGGGCCTAAGGAAAACTCCCAGAGAGAAGGTTATCCTATAAGATATAAGCTGAAATTCCAGTGGAGATTTGGGGATCTTTATGTATAAATAACTGAGGAACTAAAAGCAAAACAAACAACAAAAAAATTAAAATGAAACAGTTTTGAAAAAAATACCTTCTTTAAGGAAGCAGATGTATAATTTGAAACACAGAATGTTTGAAAGGAGACATGCTTAGTGTGGACTATGAGCGGAATAATGTATGAGTAAAGATTAAAATAGAAGGGATGAAAACTTAAGTAAATTGATAGCAAAAAGTACATGAAATTTGGGGAAATAGGTAACAGATATTAGTTAAATGGCAATATCTGGTACATTTTTAAACTTTTTATTTTGAAATAATGCTAACACTTGCAGAAGAGCTGCGTAGTACTACAAAGCATCCTTATATGTCCTTCCCTCAGTGTCCCCTGTGCTTAATTTTACAGGACCCTGATGTAATGATACAAAACCGATTGGATTATAGGTGGTCGTTGCAAATTGGGAGAGAAGTCACAATAATTAGCAGAAGTTGTGGTCAGAAAGGAAGCCATGAGAAGTGGAAACTTAGACTACCTAGAACCACACAACAGGATGTAATCAGGAGGCTTAATTGAGCAGTCAAAATACTTACTGTGTGGATTTAGTACTAATGTGGTTTAATTTAACTATTTCTCTAAACAAATTGAGATAAAGTTGGCCATGATGGCAGCAAAAAAATTGTTGTTTTCTCTTTTAGAGAAAGTTAAAGCAAAAGACAATCTAATCGTTTTAATTCTTCAGATGCATTGAAACTACAATGTCTTTTTACATATTTACTTATGATAGACAGGCTTGAGAGTGCTTTGAAAATTAGCATATCTATTATGAAGAATCTCCAGATGACCTCTTAAGTGAACATTTTTCAGTGAATACCATGCAAAAAACTTTTGTTCTAAAACTCCCAGAAGTCTGTCACATTCTCCTGATTACTTTATCATAAATTCATATTGTTTATTAATGATCTCTGGCATCAAGCCCTATAGGTAAATATCTTGTACAGTCCAACCCTCTTCCCAAATTTCTTCTAATGTTTCCCTTACGAATCCATCTATCAAAAAGATCAAGTTTAATAAAGAAAGGGAAATAAAAACAAACACTCTTCAGTTTTCAGTGTGCATCTATGTCAATAAATTTTATAAGGAAGCTCTTAGGAATTAAGTCTGAGAAACTGTCTTAGAGTACTTCACATGGCATATCTGGTTATTGCTGATGTCAGGTTTTGTTCATGTTATTCTTGGAGGCCAGCATCAGATGCTGCCTTGTAAATGACTCTTTTCAAGTATAATTTAGATTGTCAGAGAAAAATATAAACAAAAGTGAAATGTGGGCCAAAGTCAACATTATTTTAAAAACTATAACCATAGGTCCAAAATGAAGTAACTTTTTTGGCTAACTTCTGAAGTTTTGCTAAGCGGTCTATGATTGAAATAAATGAAAAAGAAGAAGGAAAAAAAAAACAAAAAACCCACCGGAGCTGAAAAGAGACAATACTAATGTTCATAGTCACAGCCATCTATGAGAGAAAGCAGACCTGGAATTGAGATGTGAATTTTCCTCAATTGTCTAGTGCCAATCTGGACATGAACACTTCTTCCCCAATACCACTTTGTTCGAGCATATAGGAGTCTTGATTCTTCCGTGGGTCATAGTGTGCCTTTCCCCATGGTATCAGTGCAGGCTTTTCTCGAAAAGCCAGCTGTGCCACACAGCCTCTCACCACCCTTGAACCAGGTCAGATTTGGTTCTGCATTTTCCCATAGAGTTCTGCTCAGTCTTCTGGAATCGAGTCACTAGGGAGAATACTAGGGGATAAATTTCATTGCCAATGAAGATGTCACACTAGCTGTTTATTTCCTTATGAGCTGAAGCCTTTCTCATGTAATTGAACAGATGCTTTCAAGTCTTAGTCTTAATTTACTTTATAGTTTACAAGTGCTTTTATATTATATGGACACATTTGCCTTCACAGTAATAACCCAATAGGGAGACCATAGCAGGTATTAGTATTCTTAATTGTGTAAATTAGAAAATTGAGGCTTAAAAAGCTTTACTGATTTTACCCTCTTTTCCCATGTTCTTTCTATTATTTACCTATGATCATTTTAATTTATTTCTATAATTCTTTTAATTAAAATATACATATATGCAATATGTTTTGAACAATTTTATAATGCATGTATTAAAATGACTATAGAAATATTATTATGCGCTATCCTCAAGCAAATAAAATTTATAAAGTGAAAATATATATTTACCCTAAAACTGATATAAAAATGTTATAAATTCTGCATTATTTAAATCGTTGGCCTGTCTTCTAGAACTTTTTGTGAATCTTTGAAATATTTTGAGTCTGCAACAGCTATTTTCAATAAAAGAAGCTTTTTTATTTGGTATTTTCTTTAGTGGTTTAAAATCTGTTATGAAACATAAATAACAATAACACATTTGTCAACATTAAATTTAAGTTATGGGTCACATTTTAAAATTTGGGTAACTGTTGTACCTAGAAAAACGTACATAAATCTTAAAGTTGGGAAGCTTGCTGTACTCTGTAGAAACCAGCATCTTGATGCTAATGCATGTCTATGTGTGCTCAAAAGGTATTAATAAGTTGTAATAAATATAATCTTCACACCACAAATTTCCTGACTATTTAAGAAATCATTTTCAAGTGCTTGTTGTTTGCAAATCTATACCTTGACATATAATTTGAAATAATAATATGATGGAGTTCAAAAAATCAAGGACAAAAGCAGGATTTCTTTAATTCTCCAAGGCAGCGCATATGAGAGAAAGTTAGGAATGGGCCGTTTATCAAGTCATAAGATAAGTATTCAATTGAAGAAATACCACTGAGAATTGTGCTACTCTACAGTTGGAAACAGTTTTGGCTTTTGTTTCAGCACCATTAATATTGGGGAACCTAGAGTATCATGGATCCATGGATTTAATATGTTGTGTATAGTGAGTTTAACGTCAATATTTTCTCAGCGCACTTTGAGTTCAACAATTCCATGTTAGATATGAAAAAATGTCAGCAGAACACACTCAAGAGCCAGAATTATTGCAATTAGAAAAGAAACATGGTTCAAATAACTTAAAGAGACCAGTTTCACATTCTTAGTATTTCTGTAGTGTTAAAAAGAGCAGAATGAAAACTAGTATGACTTCTGCAACACTTCAAGAATATACTCAATGTGGAATAAGAGTACAAAATTCGCACAAGGCTGAATAGTAGAATGAACGTGTATAGAAAAATTTACTTGACAATGTGGATATCTGAAAGTGCCTAGGATGTAGTAGTCATTTGATATGAAAGTCTATGAAATTAAATTTGAAGTTGTTTGATAGGGCAGGTGTGTTTTGCATACCACTGCTGTATTCCTGGAGAAGTGCTATGAAAAGGTGGATAATCCAAAGTATTACAGAATATCACCACTTAGATAACATATTTTTTAGAAGGATCTTAGCTTCCAATAATGATTGACGGATCTTGTTCAAAGACATTGGATACCACCAGCTAGAGGAATTGTGAAGTTTGTAAAGTGGCTGAGAACTTTTTTGGAAGAGTGGATGTATGTACACCAGAAAATGGCATACTGATTTGTGTGTCATAGTTACCCCATAATATTTATTGAATAAAAGAATTCAACTCTGAAGAAAATTATTTTTAAAGGTTTAGATAAGTCTAGGCCATCTATATGAAAAAGTTTATTTGTTTTCCATAGAAATGGTTAAAACAAAAGAAGCAATAATTTATCTTAGAAAAAATGTTTAGTAATCTCTGGCAAATGCAATGTATCTCACCATTTTATATTTTTTAAACAAAATTTTAAAGAGATATAAATATTATTTCTGTGTTTTCTTTTTAAAGAAACTTGACCTACAGTTATTGTTTGTGGCAATCCGGTGTGTGTTATCATAACAGTTATGTTTCAGGGACATTTATTCCCAGGGCAAGATGAATTTGAATCTTACTTCAGGATGAGTTGTCCCTTTATTAATAATTCATTCATTTATTTTGAACAAAGCTCATAGCCAATGTGGTGATTTGTCATATAGAGAAGTAGAATCTAGATTATGTTCAGAGTACCGCAGTGATTTGAATGTGTTTTGTTTTGCTTTGTTTTGGTACAGGGTTGAAACTCCATGTGAATATAAATAGCATTTACTTCCAAAAATTTGTTCTAACCCTAAGTTCATTACAGTATACACACATCGGGAGACCCGGTGATAAATAGGAAAGTGCTTTCAATGTCAGGAGCACTGGCATACCTAATCTACCATTGATAAATTGATGTCGGTTGTTAATTTATACTGTCTAGACCTGTTGCCTCATTTGTGTAATGAAAGGCTTGGACTAAGCGAAGTAGAGTTCTATGCCTCTCCTATTTGTTTTTAGTTTTTATAATTCTTAAATTTGTAAATTTCGATTATATCTTTTGTTTCCTTAAGTTGTATACATACCATATTAATTGATTTAAAGTTTGTTATTGGTGATCAAATTTAATCTTGTCTCAGAATTTTATTCTGAAAATTTTCACTAATGGCATTAAACTCTGTTTTTCCAACAATTGTGGTAATTCAGACATTTGTCCATAAAAACTAACTTTGGCTTTTATAACTGAGTCAAAGGCTTTGAAAAATCTGACTTGGGAAATAATTTCACAATATATTGCCACACAATTAGAAAAAGAACTATTTTTGTATTTCTCTCTCTCTCCTCTCTGTGTCTCTTTCTGTCTCTCTGTCTCTCTGTCTCTGTCTCTGTCTCTCTCTGTCTCTCTCTCACACACACATGCACACACACACACACAAATGAGAACAAAAATATTTGTGTTCTTTTAAAAAATTTTACTAAGCATTTGATAATAAGTAAATTGCAACATAGCTCTAAATCTAAATTTAAAAATATGTATCTTATATATATACATATATATGAGATAAAATATTTGGATTCAAATATTGTAAGTATTAGGCAAAATAAATCTCTGTGCCAATGCTTTGAACTAGAAACAAATTAGGGCATTATAACTTCATTTAAATTTTTAAAATTGAATTATAACATACGTACAGAAAAGTACAATTTCATAAGTGAAAAAACTCAAGAATTATTACAGCATAAAAAAGACATGTAATTACTACTGAAGTTAAAAAAAGAACATTATCAGGAACCAAAAAGCCACCTGCATACTTATTACCATTCTTCATCCCAAAGTTAACCACTGCTCTAACTTCTTATACTGTAGATTAGTTTATACCAGAATTTCAGCTCTATAAAAGTGGAATTAGCATGTATTCTTTTGTATCTAGCTTCTTTCACTAATGAGATTTATCTGTTAATACATGTAGCATTTGTGTGTCATATTAATTTGTCCATTTCATAGCCATATATTATTCCATTATATAAATATACCACAATTTATCTATCCATTCTACTGTTGGTGGACATTTGTGTTCTGTCCAGTTTTAGGCTATTATAAATGATGCTTCTATGCATATTTTTGCAATGTCTTGAGCTGAACATATATATGCATTTCTGGTTGTTTGTGTTGTATTGTTGTTGTTAGGATTCAGTGTGATGATTGTTTCAACATTTTATTGTAGGTTTTTTTGTTGGATACAAAATAAAAGCATAAACCTATTGTTTTTTGTTATTGAAAGTCAGTACATACATGTCTACACTATAAAATTCATTGCAAAATATGAATTTATTTTTTAGGAATACTTGCTGTCGAAGGTTGTCCTTATTAATATTTAGGAGTGAAATTGTTGGTCATAGGATATATTTTGGTTCAGTTTTAGTAGATAGTGTCAACAATTTTTTCAAAGTGATTGTATTGATTTACACTCACCAAAAAAGTATATAATATCTTGCTCCATATCTTTGCCAACACTTAGTATTTTATCTCTTTTTAATCATTATAGTGTGTGTGTGTGTGTGTGTGTGTGTGTGTGTGTGTGTGTGTGATGGTATTTCATAATGGTTAATGTGTATTTCTCAGATTAAAAAAATGAGCTTCTTTTCAGAGGTTTATTAATCATTTGATAGGCTTTTTTGGAGTGGCAGGGGTAAACAGCTTTTCAAAATTAGTTTTTGTTTTTCTATTGAGTCCTATGACTTTTTCTTATTTCTTTGAATCTATTCTTGATAAATGACATTGGCTGATAATACGCATTACAAATAAACTTTTCCCAATCTCTGGGTGATCAGTTTTCTCTCTTAACAGTATCTTTTAACAAATAAGAATTATTCAATTTAATGTACACTTTAGTATCTTTTAAGAAATAAGAATTATTTGATTTAATGTACACATATTTATGAATTTTTTATGGTTAATCCATGTTATGTCCTGTTAAATTGTTTTTAAACTTCAAATGTCTCATGAAAATGTCCTTCTAGAAGCATTATTGTTTAGTCTTTCAAATCTTCACTGTCATTTTTCATTGAGAAATTTCAAAAACCTATATCATGAAGCAAGGTAAAGTCAATAATAAGAAACGAAAAGAAAAAAAAATTACATTTTCCCCACCACAGCATGTGCTTTTCTGTGGCTATAAAGTATCTCTTTGTGTTAGATTGAAAGGTTGAGTTTAAAGACCAGTTTCTTCTAAATAACAACTTTTTTTTTGGTTTAATAAGCAAATGGCATACGAAAAATTGCCTAAGTACTATGTGTTTACAGTTCTGCAGTTTGTTTTGGCTATTGGAATTCATCCAAGAAGTTATCAAATACATAATTTCTGTTATGTTACAATGAAATAATTATTATGCTTGGTATTTTCAGACTTATCTGTTCCTTTTTCATTGTTTGACTTGGTTCCCTTTGTGCCAGGAAGAGAATTTCCTCAGAGATTTTCAGAGATAAATAAAAATTTCAATGGGTTTATTTCAAGGATTATAAATCAGTAATTCATAATTTATTGTAATATTTACTGTAAATATGATGAAAGTAAACCAAAAGAAAGAACATTAATCTGACAAAAGAGAAAAAAATTGAATGAAAAGATAAAAGGGGACTCTACATGAAAATGTCTATTAGTCACCTGTGGATGTCGGAAAAATGGACACATTTAGTTTTTGTGTTTGTGTGTACCCACATATGCAACTCATATACACAAATGCATATACATACTTTATGTCTGTTTTCTTTAATTGTATTTTTCAGACTTTTTATAATGAATATAATAATTTTATATTCAAAAACATGTTATTATTATATAATTGGATGTAGGTTATAAAATATAAAAATAATATAAATATTCTCATGGCTACAACATAAACAGATACATGTTATTTTACTTATTTTTTAATTAAAGTTTATTGGGGTGACAATTGTTAGTAGTTACATAGATTTAGGGTGTACACTTCTGTAATACGTTATCTATATCTCTCATTATGTGTTCACCACCCAGAGTCAGTTCTCTTTCCATCACCATGTATTAGACCCCGTTTACCTTCTTCTAGAGCCCCTCCCTCTTTACCTTCTAGTAACCCCTAAACTATTGCTTATGTCTGTGAGTTTTTGTTCTTTCATTTTTTTGTCTTGTTCTTTTGTTTTCATTTTTATATACCACATATTAGTGAAATCATATGGTTCTCTACTTTTTCTGTCTGACTTATTTTGCTTAGCATTATAATCTCAAGATCCATCCACGCTGTTGCAAATAGTACTATTTCATCTTTTCTTACCACTTAATCGTATTCCATTATGTATATATACCACAACTTCTTGATCCATTCATCTATCAAAGGACATTTTGGTTGTTTCCATGTCTTGGCCACCATAAATAAAGCTGCAATGAACATTGGAGCACACATGTCTTTATGGATAAATGTTTTCAGATTTTTTGGGTAGATACCCAGGAGAAGGATTACTGGGTCATATGGTAATTCTAGTCTAAATTTTTTGAGGAACCTCCACACTGCCTTCCATAGTGGCTGCACCAATCTGCATTCCTACCAACAGTGTATGAGGGTTCCATTTTCTCCACAGCCTCTCCAACACTTGTTACAATTTGTCTTATTGATGATAGCCATTCTAACTGGGGTGAGGTGATATCTCATTGTGGTTTTTATTTGCATTTCTCTGATGATTAGTGATGTTGAGCATTTTTTCATATGTCTATTGGCCATTTGTATGTCCTCTTTGGAGAAATGTCTCTTCAGGTCCTCTGCCCTGTTTTTAAATTGTTTGTTTGTTTTTCTTGTTGTTGAGTTGTATGAATTCCTTGTGTATTTTGGGTATTAGCCCCTTATCAGAGGTGTTGTTTGCAAAAATCTTCTCCCATTTGATTGGTTGCCTCTTTATTTTGTCAATGGTTTCTTTTGCTGTGCAGAAGCTTTTAAGTTTGATATACTCCCATTCATTTATTTTAACTTTTACTTCCCTTGCCTTTGGAGTCAAATTCATCAAATCCTCTTTGAACCCAAGGTCCATAAGTTTAGTACCTATGTTTTTTTCTATGCAGTTTATTGTTTCAGGTCTTACACTTAGGTCTTTGATTCATTTTGAATTAATTTTGGTACATGGTGACAGATAGCAGTCCAGTTTCATTTTTTTGCATGTGGCTATCCAATTCTCCCAGCACCATTTATTGAAGAGGTTGTCTTTTCTCCACTGTATGTTTTTTGCTTCTTTGTCAAAAATTATCTATCAATGTTTATGTGGGTTTATTTCTGGGTTCTCAATTCTATTCCATTGGTCTGCACGTCTGTATTTCTGCCAATATCATGCTGTTTTGATTATTGTTGTCCTATAGTACAAGCTAAAGTCAGGGAGTGTGATACCTCCAGCATTGTTCTTTTTTCTTAGGATTGCTTTGGCTATTCGGGGTCTTTTGTGGTTCCATACAAATCTGATGCGTTTTTTGTTCTATTTCTTTAAAAAATACCATTGGGGTTTTGATGGGGATTGCATTAAATCTGTATATTGCTTTGGGTGATATGGCCATTTTAACTATGTTAATTCTTCCAATCCATGAACACAGAATGTCTTTCCATTTCTTTTTGTCTTCTTCAATGTCTTTGAAAAATGTCTTATAGTTTTCAGCATATAAGTCTTTCACATCCTTGGTTAAGTTTATTCCTAGGAATTTTATTCTTTTTGCTGCAATTGCAAAAGGAATTTTTTTTCAATTTCTTTTTCTGAGATTTCATTGTTAGTATATAGGAATGCCATGGACTTTTGTACGTTGATTTTGTAGCCGGCAACTTTACTGTATTCATTTATTGTGTCTAATAGGTTTTTGGTGGAGTTTTTAGGGTTTTCTATGTATAGCATCATGTCATCTACAAAGAGTGACAATTTAACTTCTTCATTCCTAATTTGGATGCCTTTTATTTCTTTCTCTTTCCTGATTGCTCTGGCGAGGACTTCCAATACTACATTGAAAAGCCTAGGTGATAAGGGACAGCCCTGTCATGTTCCTGAATGTAGAGCAAAGGGCTTCTTCAGTTTTTCACTGTTAATTATGATATTACCTGAGTGTTTGTCATATGTGGCCTTTATTGTGTTAAGATATTTATCTTCCATACCTATTTTATTAAGTGTTTCAATGATAAATGGATGTTGTATCTTGTCAAATGCTTTTTCTGCATCTGTTGATATAATCATATGATTTTTGTCCTTTATTTTGTTTATGTGGTGTATCACATTGATCGATTTGCATATGTTGAACCATCCTTGTGCCCCTGGGATGAACCCCACTTGGTCATGATGAATAATCCTTTCAATGCATTGTTGCATTCTATTTGCTAGAATTTTGTTTAGGATTTTAGTATCTATATTCATCAGAGATATTGGTCTGTAGTTTTCTTTTTTTTTGTTATCCTTACCAGGTTTTGGTATCAGGGTAATGATGCCCTCATCAAATGAATTAAGGAGTACTGTCTCTTCTTCAACTTTTTTGGAAGAGTTTGAGTAGCACAGGTATTAGATCCTCTTTGAATGTTTGGTAGAATTCACTATTGAAGCCATCTGGTCCCAGGCTTTTGCTTTTGGGAAGGTTTCAGATGACTGATTCAATTTCATTACTGGTGATTGGTCAATTTAGATTTTCCAGTTCTTCATGGTTCAGCCCAGGAAGGCTATATGTTTCTAAGAACTTGTCCATTTCTTCTAGGTTATTGAATTTGGTGGCATATAGTCCTTCATAGTATTCTTGGAAGATCCTTTGTATTTCTGTGGCATCCGTAATAACTTCCCCTCTTTCATTTCTCATTTTGTTTATTAGTGTCTTTTCTCTTTTTATTTTAGTGACTCTAATAAGAGTTTGTAAATTTTGTTAATCTTTTCAAAGAACCAGCTCTTTGTCACATTAATTTTTTCTCTTGTCTTTTTGTTCTCTATTTCATTTAGTTTTGCTCTGATTTTTATTATTTCCCTTCTTCTGCTCACCTTGGGTTTCATTTGTTCTTCTTTTTCTAGTTTTTTTATGTATTATGTGAGGTTATTTATTTGGGATTTTTCTTGTTTCTTGAGATAGGCCTGTAATGATATAAATTTCCCTCTTAAAACTGCTTTCACTGCATCCCCAAAATTTTGGTAGGATGTATTATCATTCTCATTTGTTTCTATGTATCTTTTGATCTCTCCTCTTATTTCTTCTTTGACCTGGTTGTTCTTTATCTCTACATATTTGTGTTTTTTCCTGCTTTCTTTTTGCAGTTGATACCCAATTTCAAAGCCTTGTAATCAGAGAATATGCTTGGTTTGATTTCAATCTCCTTAAATTTGCTGAAGCTAATTTTAGGTCCCAATATATGGTCTATCCTTTGTTATTTTATTTTTAATGAACATCTTTCACTTTGCTTTATTTATTTCCCCATGATACAGCACTTTGTAAATTGGGTTTGACATTCTAGAGTCATAAAGCTACATTTAGAAGTTATCACATCAGGTGATGGCAACACCTTGGTGGAGTGAGCTGACCCCCTTTGTATCTTCCCTTAAATCTGCAATTAATTGGACATCCATAATCCAACAAAGGTTTGTCTGCTTAACACACTAGCATGCCTGAGAGAGCCACACATTTGTACATCTGAAGAGGGGCACATTGGAATTACATGGGAGGCAAGACAGGGGGAAGGACAGGGATATCACTCACAGATAACGGTTCTCAGTCTGCTGTGTCTGAGCCTTTGGCTCCAGCTAGTATGGTAGCAGTGGAAGAGTTTGGGTGTGGCTCCTATCTTACATCGCAGTGGAGGTTAAAAGGGGCAGAAGCAGCATTGGTACCTGAGAATCTGTCTCCCTCCCCCAATTGCTTGTGGTGATAGCAGCAGCAGAGATGCATCTACAGCCTCCCAGCAATGGCACAGAGGTACCAGCATCCACAGGTAGTAAGGTAGTGTTGTGGTCTAGTGAATCCCGAACTTCCCACACGCCACATACCCCGTCGTGGATGGTGGTGCCCTAAAATGGAAGGAACCCAGACAAGCAAGAACAGCTACCACCCTGGTCAGTCAAACTGTAACTCCATGGACCACAGCCACACCCCCTCAGCACCATGGAGGCACAAGTAGCACAGGTGAAAGAAAACAAAAATTTGTGCTATAGCACCATCTACTGGAAAACAAAAAAAGATCATTATCAACCTGCTCAATTATTAAAATGAAAATGGTACCTAAATAAGAAAAGAGTTCACTATTTCAAATGTGACAGCAGAGGAACAATCCATCAAGCACCATAAACAACCAAGGTGACATGGAGACACAGAAATAAAATGAGAATTCTCCAGAAAGCAAATTCAGAGTAATGGACTATTGTGACCTAAATGACAGAGAATTCAAAATATCTGTTAATGAAAAAAACTCAACAAGATAAAAGAAAACTCTAAAAGGCAGTTCAATGAGCTCAGAAATAAAATTAATGAACAGAGGGAGTACTTTACCAAAGAGATTTAAACTAAAAAAGAAAAACAAAAACAGAAATACTGAAGCTGAAGAACTCAATAAATGAGATGAGGAATGCATTAGAAAGTTTGGAGATAGAGCAGATCATCTGGAAAAGAGAATTAGTGAGCTCAAAAATAGAAATCTAGAAATAATTCAGATAGAAGAAGAGAGAGAGCTAAGTTTTTTGTTTGTTTGTTTGTTTTGTTTGTTTAATGAAAGAACTCTATGAGAACTATCTGACTCCATTAGAAACGGCAACATATGGATACTGGGTATCCCAGAAAGAGAAGTGAGGGAGGAGGGAACAGATAGCTTGTTCAAACAAACAATTGATGAGAACTTCCTAAACCTAGGGAAGAACCAAGACATTCAAGACAAGAAGGTAACAGAACACCTAATTATCTCAACACAAAAGGACCTTCAACACATATTATATTAAAACTGTTAAAAATCAATGATAAAGAAAGAATTCTCAAGGAACTCAGAGGGGGAAGACAGTAACTTACAAAGGAAACCCCATCAGATTATCATTATATTTCTCATTAAAAACCTCATATGTCAACTGTCCTCATATATCAACTGTCACCCTTAATGTAATTAAAGTGAACTCACCAATCAAAAGGTAGAGAGTAGCTGGATAGATCACAAAACACAATCCAACAAAATGCTGCATTCAGAAAACCCATCTTAGCTCCAAAGATAAACATAGTCTCAAAGTGAAGGGTTGGAAGATGTATGCCAGGAAAAAAGAGGAATGATGTATTCAAAATATGGAACAATGAAACCACCAGACAAGAATAATATATCCAGCAAATTTGTCCTTTAGATATGAAGGAGAAATAAAGTCTTTCCCAGACAAACAAAAGCTGAGGGAATTTACAACCACAGGACCTACATTACAAGAAATGTTAAAAGGATCTCTGCTACCTAAAAATAGACAAATGTATACAAAACATTGAATAAGATAACAAACAGCAGATAGAAGTAGAAAATTGCATCTCCACATCAAGAGTGTTAAACAATTATAAAGGATAAAGGGATAATACTGTTAAAAGTAGCTATAGCTACTGCAATTTGATAACAAATGCACAACATAAAAATAAATAATTTGTGACAACAAAAACATAAAAGGAGAGGAAAAAAAGGCCAGAACTTGTATAGATGAATGACCATAAGATATTATTAAAAGAAAAAGGATTATTTTATCTATGAGACATTTTATACAAACCTCATTGTAACCACAAAACAAAAATTCAAAGCTGAGACATAAAACATAAAAAGAGGAAACAAAGAAAAACATTATTTTTAAAAATCACCAAATTAAAACAGCTGACAAAAGCACAAGGGAAATGAAACAAGGGAGATAAAGAGCAACCTAAACAAAAGATAAAATGGCTTTAGTGAGTCCTCATATATCAACTGTCACCCTTAATGTAATTAAAGTGAACTCACCAATCAAAAGGTAGAGAGTAGCTGGATAGATCACAAAACACAATCCAACAAAATGCTGCATTCAGAAAACCCATCTTAGCTCCAAAGATAAACATAGTGTCAAAGTGAAGGGTTGGAAGATGATACTGCAATCAAATGGCATCCAGAGAAAAGCAGCTATATTCATACTTACATCATGCAAAATAGATTTCAAGATAAAAAAGGTAACGAGACAAAGGACATTTTATAATGATAAAGGGGACAATCCATCAAGAAGACATAACATTTATTAATATATATGCACACAACCTAGATGCACCAAACTATGTAAAGCAATTATTAATAGATATAAGGCGAAAGGGGCAGTAACACAATAATAGTAGGATACTTCAACACACCACTTACATCAATGGATAGATGATCCAGTCAATGAGGAAACAGCAGCCTTAAATGACACATTAAATCAAATGGACTTATAGAAATATATAGAACTTCCCATCCCAAAATGACAGATCATTTTCTTCTCAAGTGCACATGAAACATTCTCAAGGATACACACTATATTTTGAGATGAAAAACAAGTCTCAATAAATTTAATAAAATTGAAATCATATCAAGCAACTTTTCTAACCATAAAAGTATGAAACTAGAAATTAGCTACAAGAAGAAATCTGGAAAAATTACAAATATGTGGGGAATAAAAACATGCTACTAGACAATTGGGTCAGTGAAGAAATAAAAGAAGAAATCAAACGATACATGGAGACAAATGAAAATGATAGTGCAACATATGAAAGTCTTTGGGATGTTACAAAAGTGGTGCTAAGAGGAAACTTTATAGCAATGCAGGCCTACCTCAAGAAACAAGAAAAATATCAAATAAACAATCTAACATTATATCTTAAGGAACTAGGAAAGAAGAACAAAAGATGTCAATGTCAGTAGAAAGAAGGGAATAATAAAAATCAGAGTGAAAATAAATGAAATATAGAATAAAAAGACAATAGAAAGAATTAATGAAACAAAGATAAGCAAAATTGACAAACCAGTATCTAGACTCACTAAGGAAAAAAGAGAGAAGACTAGAATAAATAAAATCATCAATAAAAGAGGAGAAGTTACAATGAATACCACAGAAACTCCAAGGATTATACAAGAATACTATGAAAAGCTATATGCCACAAAATTAGACAACCGAGAAGAAATGCACAAATTATTAGAAACATATAAACTTTCTACACTGAATCATGAAGAATTAGAAAATCTGAATAGATCAATCACTATTAAGAAAATTGAAACAGTAAGCAAAATACCTCCCAAAAAACGAAAGTCCAGGATCAGGTGGCTTCACTGGAGAATCCTACCTAATATTCAAAAATATTTAATTCCTATCTTCCTCAGTCTCTTAAAAAAAAAAAAAACATGAAGAGGAGGGTATGTTTCCTAACTCATTTTATGGAGCCAACATTTACCTAATAACAAAATGGGGTAAGAACATCACAAAAAAATGGAAAATTATAGACCACTTTTTCTGATTAACATAGATGCAAAAATCCTCAACAAAATGCTAGCAAATTGAACACAAAAATATATTATAAAGGATTAAACATCACAATCAAATGGGATTTATTCCAGAAATGCAAGGATATTTCAACATCTGCTAATCAATTAATGTGATACGCCACATTAACACATTGAACGATGAAAACCATATGACCAGTTCAATTAATGCAGAAAAAGCATTTGACAAGATTAAACATACATTTATCATGAAAACTCTTAATAAAATAGGTATAGAAGGAAAGTACCTCAATGTAATGAAGGCCATATATGACAAACTTTCAGCTAATATCATACCTAACTGTGAAAATTGAAAGCTCTTCCTCTAAGATCAAGAAAAAGGCAAGGATTTGCACTCTTTCCACTTTTATTCAGCATAGCACTGGAAGTATTCACCAGAGCGATTAAGCAGAAAAAAGAAATAAAAGTCATCCAAATTGGAAATGAAGAAGTGAAACTGTGATTGTTTGTAGACGACATGATTATATCTATATATCTATATATAGATATATCTATATATATCTATATATAGATATATATATGTATATATATATGTATATATAAAACACTATGGACTCCACACAAGAACTATTAGAAATAATAAACAAATACAGTAAAGTTGCAGGATGTAAATCAACATTCAAAATCTGTTGCATTTCTATATACTAACAACAAACTCTCAGAAATGAAAATGAAGAAAACAATCCCATTTACGACTGCAACAACAACAAAATAAAATATTTGGGAATAAACTTAATAAAGGAGGTGAAAGACCTGTACACTAAAAACTACAAGACATTGTTAAAAGTAAATGAACGAGAGACAAAGAAATTGAAAGATATTCTCTGTTCATGGATTGAAAGAATTAATATTGTTAAAATGTCCATATTACCTAAAGCGATCTACAGATTCAATGCAATACCTATCAAAATCCTAATGGCATTTATCACAGAAATAAAACCAAAAAATCTTAACATCTGAATAGAATCATCACAAAAGATTCCAAATAGACAAAGCCATCTAGAGAAAGAAGAACAAAACTGGAGGTATCACACTTCCCAATTTCAAACTGTGCTACAAAGCCATAGTAATAAAAACAGTATGGTATTGGAAGAAAAACAGACACACAGACCAATGGAAGAGAATTCAGAGCCCAGAAATAAACCCACATATGTATATATGGGCAACTAATAAATGACAAAGGAGCCCAGAATATACAATGGATAAAGGAAAGTCTATTCAATATATTGTGTTGGGAAAAACTGGATAGCCACATGCAAAAGAATAAATCAGAACTCTACACTGTATACAAAAAGTAATTGAAAGTGGATTAAAGACTTAAATGTAAGACCTAAAGCAATACAATACCTGGAATAAAACATAGGAACTAAGCTTCTGGACTCAGTAGTGTTTTTGTGAATTTGACTTCAAAAGCAAAGAAAACAAGAGGAAAAAATATAAACAAATGAAATTGTATTAAACTAAAAAGCTTTTGCACAGGAGAGAAAATCATTAACAAAACAAAAAGGCAATCAACCTAATGGGAGAAGATATTTGCAAATGATACTTTGAATAAGGGGTTAATATTCAAAATATATAAATAACTCATACAAATGAAAAACAAAAAATAACAGTCACTCAAGGAATGGGCAGAAGATTTGAATAGACATTCTTCCAAGGAAAACATCCAGATGGCCAACAGGCATATGAAAAAGATATTAAACATCACAATTATTAAGAAAATGCAAATCAAAACCACAATAAAATATCACTTCAATCTGTTAGAATGGCTATTATCAAAAAGACAAGACAGAGCAAGTATTAGAGAGGATGCGGAGAAAAGGGAACCTGTGCGCACTGTTTGTGGGATTGTAAATTGGTGCAGCTACTAAAGAAAACAGTATGGAGGTTCTTCAAAAAATTAAGAATAAAACTACCATATGATCCAGCAATTCCTCTTTTGGGTATTCATCTGAAGAATGTGAAAACACTAATTTGTAAAAAATATATATACCCCTATGTTAACTGCAGCATTGTTTATAACAGCCAGTATATGGAAACAACCTAAGTGTCAATCTACGGGTGGCAAATGGATAACAAAGTTACAGTGTCTATGTATACAATGGGATACTATGCAGTCATAAGGGATGAAATATTGCTATATTGCATGTATTGCTATATGCAATAACATGATGGATATTGAGGGTATTATGCTAAGCAATATAAATTAGACAGGTTACCAGGGGAAAAGGGGGTGGGGGGAGGGAAAAACTGGGTAAGAGGGTCAAATATACAGTAATGGAAGGAAACTAGACTTAGAGTAAGCATACAATAGAGGATACAGGTTTGGAGTTATGTTGTATACCTGAAATTTATATAATGTTATTAATGAATGTTACCTCAATAAATAAAAAAAATTTAAAAATGCTCTTGCTATAGTTTAGGCCTATGCTCCTTCACCTTAGATAGAAATGTTCTATTTGTGTGCTCTTTTTTCTTGTGGATGTCAAAGCTTGTCTGTCACAGTCTCCATTTTCAGCTCTGAGTACCTGTTCTGGGCTAAATTGTGTCCCCTCAAAATTCGTATGTTGAAACTCTAACTCCCAGTACCCCAGAATGTAACTGCCTTTACATGGTAATTAAATTAAAACGAGGTCTCTAGGGTAGGCCTAATTCAACACGAATGGTGAACAGCAGATAAAGACATAGGTACACAGAGGGGAGACCATATAAAGAAGCATGGAGAAGGTGGCCTTTGGTAAGCCAATGAGAGGCCTCAGAAGAAACCAACCCTGCCAACACCTTGATCTTGCATGTCCAGCCTACAGAACTGAGAGTAAATAAATTTCTGTGGTTTTGTGGTTTAAGAAAAAAAATCACATCAAATTGGAAACCCAAATTGTTACATATTTTCTAAATTCTTTTTAAAAAGGTTTTTATTAAAAATATAGTTATGTAACATACATTATTATATTATTTCAGTGGTAGACCATAGTTATTCAACATTTATATACCTAAAGAAGTGATCAGCATGATAAGTTCAGCAACCATCTTACACCATACTATGTTGTCACAATATTATTGACTATATTCCCCATACTGCGCATTACATCCCCATGACTTATTGGTTTTATATCTGAAAATTTGGACCCCTTAGTCCCCTTCACCTTCCCCCCCTTTTTTAAATTTTCAATTACAGTTGACATTCAATATTATTTTATATTCATTTTAGGTGCACAGCATATAGATTAGACATTTATATAATTTAAGAGGTGATCCTCCTGAATAGTCAGTACCCACCTAACACTATGCACAGTTATTACCATATCAGGGACTATATTCCCTATGCTTTACCTTACATCTACATGACTATTTTGTAACTACCAGTTTGTACTTCTTAATCCCTTCACCTTTTTCACCCTGCCCCCAGCCTCCTCCCATCTATCACCCCAACAAATCTAGTACCAATTTGGCACCATACATAGTTATTACAATATTATTGACAATATTCCTTATGCTATACCCTACATCCCCATAACTACTTTGTAACAACTAAATTGTACTTCTTAATCCTTTCCTCTTTTTACACCCACACCATCAAAATGTTCTCTGTATCTATGAGTTTGTTTCTGTTTTGTTTGTTCATTTTGTTCTTAGATTCCACACATAAGTGAAATCACATTGCATCTGTCTATCTTTGTCTGATATAGTCCACTCAGCAAAAACCCTCCAGATCTATCCATGCCACCACAGGTGTCAAGAACCCATTCCCTTCCACGGCCAAGCAATATTCCATTGTACATGTACTACATACTCTGTATCCATTCATGCATTGATGGACACCCAGACTGCCTCCACATCTTGGCCATTGTAAACAATCCAATGAACAAATGGATGCACACATCCCATAAAAGTAGCGTTTTGGGTGTCCTCAGATAAATACCCGGAAGTGGGATTACTGGGTCCTTCATTGTCTCTTCTTAAAGCCTTTGTTTAAGTCTATTTTATTTGCTATAAGTATTGCTACCCCAGATTGTTTTTGTTATTTTCATTTCCATTTTCGTGAAAAATATTTTTCTGTCCCTTTACTTTCCTTCTCTGTGTGTATTTCAGTCTGCAGTGAGTCTCTTGTAGGCAGCATATGTAAGGGTTTTATTTTCTTAGCCATTCAGCCCTCCTCTGTGTTTTGAATGGAGCATTTAACCCATTTACATTGAAAGTAATTATTGATAGATATGTAGCTATTGCCATTTTATTATTCACTTTTTTTTCCATCTTAAAGAAGTTCATCTAACATTCCTTGTAATACTGGTTTTGTGGTAATAAAGTCCTTTAGCTTTTTTTTGTGTGTCTGACAACCTCTTTATCTGTCCTTTGATTTTTAAATGATAGCCTTGCTGAGTAGAGTAGACTTGGTTGTAAGTCCTATCTTTTCATCACATTGAACATTTTGTGCCAATCCCTTCTGACCTGCAAAGTTTCTGCTGAGAAATCAACTGACAGTCTTATGGAAACTCCCTTCTAAGTTATTAGTGACCTTTCTCTTGCTGCTTTTAGAATTCTCTCTTTGTCTTTAACTTTTGCCATTTTAATTATAATTGGTCTTGGTGTGGGCCTGTTTTGGTTCATCCTGTTTGGGACTCTGTGCTTCCTGGACTTGTATTTCCTGAACCAGGTTAGAAAAGCTTTCAGTCATTATTTCTTCAAGCAGGTTCTCAATCCATTGCTTTCTCACTTCTCCTTCTGGTAACTCTATAATGCAAATGTTACACTTGGTGTTGTCCCAGAGATCTCTTAAACTATCCTTATTTCTTTTTTATTCTTTTTGCTGTTCTGTTCCAGTTGGGTGTTTTATGCTACCTTGTCTTCCACATTGATGATTTGATCCTCTGCTTTATCTAGTCTTCTGGTGATTCCTTCTAGTGCATTTTCATTTCAATTATTGTATTCTTCACTTCTGACTGTTCCTCTTTTATGGTTTCTATGTCCTTTTTCATGCTTGCTATCTCTTTGTTGATGTTCTCACTGAGTTTCTTGAGCATCCTTATAACCATTGTTTTGAACTCTGTATCTTATAGGTTGCTTGCCTCCATTTTGTTTAGTTCTTTTTCTGGAGTTTTCTCCTGTTCTTTTGTTTTGGATGTATTTCTTTGTTTCCTTATTTGGGCTGCCTCTCTGTGTTTGTTTCTATGTATTAGGAAGGCTGCTATGTCTCCTAGTCTTGCCGGGTGGACTTATGTGGTAGGTTCCCTGTGGGGCCTTGGCACAGTCTCGCTGGTTACCTGCTTTGGGTACTCCAGGAATGTCTCCTGTGTGTGTGGTGTGAGCCCTCCTGTTATAACTGAACCTTGATTACTGTTGGCATGTCATTGGATGGGATTGACCCTCAGGCTGACTGGCTGTTGGGTTTGGCCACGTCCACAGCTTATGGTCTCCTGTGCAGGCGGGTGGGGGAATTTACCCCATGGAGTGGGATTTACCCCAGTGGGCTCTGGTTTCTGTTGAGACTGCCCTTTGTGTGTACGACGTATGAAGCTAATTGGGTGGTGCTCTGCTGTGGTCTGAAGCCAACTTCCAAGTATGATGTTTCTGGGGCCTCTTGGGAGGAGCTCTGGTGCTGGCCCAGGTCAGTCACTGCCTGTTACCCGCTGGAGAGATCCTGGTAGGAGCTGCAAAGTGATCCTCAGTTGTGCATTGCCTGTGTTAAACCTGTAGGCATGTGGGCAAAGCCACATGGTGAACCAGGATGGCTGCCACCAGTACGGGATCTGGGGTAGCTTTGCAAAAAGCCAGGATACTTTGAGGCTTGCTATTACCTATTGGCTCCTATAAGTTTCAGCTGCTGAGAAAGCCTCCTGTAGTACGCAAGTTGGGTGAGGGTCTCAGTTAGTCAGCAGTGTGGAGCAGCGGAGCTCTCCAGGCCAATCAGAATCATATTTGATCTATGAGGACGGGCTCAACACAAGAAAGATGGCTGCAGGGGAGAAGGACCCCACAAAGGGAATATGGGGACTGTCTCTGCAGTCCTCTCCCTGAAGTTACACTACTCAGTCTCTCCCCATATGTTTCAGATGCCCCAGAGTCACCGTCCCTTTGCCGAAGTCCATGGAGGGTCCTTACATTGGCCCTTTAAAAGAATTTCTGGGTTTCCCTCAGCTTTCTGTCCCTCCTGGATGGTTGGAATCTGCACTGTTTCTCACAGCCAGAAGTTGTGGGGATCCTCTTCCCAGCACCAGTATTCTGGATTGGGGAGACTGGTGTGGGGTACTGGGGTCCCTCACTCCTTCATGGGGAACCTCTATGGCCAAGGTAGCTCTCCTGATTTTCAGCTGCCACACATGGGTGTGGGACTAGCTTCCTCAAAAAATTAAGTATAGAATTACCATATGACCCAGCAATCCTTCTCTTGGGTATCTACCCCAAAAATCTGAAAACATTTATCCATAAAGACATATGTGCAATGATGTTCATTGCAGCTTTATTTACAGTGGCTAAGACATGGAAACAACCAAAGTGTCCTTCAATAGATGATTGAATAAAGAAGATGTGGTATATATGCACAATGGAACACTATTCTGCCATAAGAAAAGATGAGCTAGTACCATTTGTGAAAACATGGATGGATCTTGAGATTATTATGGTGAGTGAAATAAGTCAGACAGAAAAAATAGAGAACCATATGCTTTCACTGATATGTGGTATATAAAACCGAAAACAACAAAGAACAAGACAAATAAATGAAGAAACAAAAACTCATAGACACAGACAATAGTTTAGCGGTTTCCAGAGGGGAAGAGGGTGGTAGATATGGGTAAAGGGGATTAAATATATGGTGATGGAAAGAGAACTGATTCTGGGTGGTGAACACACAATGTGATATATAGATGATGTATTACAGAATTGTACACCTGAAATCTGTGTAACTTTACTAACAATCGTCACCCCAATACACTTTAATTAAATAAAATAATTTTATTCTCCTTCTTTGAGGTGGAGTGTTCTATAGATCTGCTAGATCTGGTATTTTTGGTATTGCTCAAGTATTCTATTTTCTTAATCATCAGTCTAGTTATTTTTTCATTATTAAAAGTGAAGTATCAAATCTTCACTACGATTGCAAGATTGTCTATTTCTCCCTTCTCTTCTCTCAATTTTTTAATGTTTTTTGAGCTTTGTTATTAGATGTATATATGTATATAATAGTTATGCCTTTTTCATGGATTGACTTTTATCAGTCAATAAAATATTTCTCTTTTTCTTTAGTGACATTTTTTATTTTAAAATCTGTGTATGTATAGCCACACTAGCTTTCATTGATTATAGTTTGCATATCATTTTTTTTCCATCCTCCAACTTTCACCATATTTAGTCATTGAATCTAAAGTGCATTTCTTATAGGAATATATTTGGATTGTGGATTTTTATTTGTTTGCTATTATTATTTGTTTTACTATTCTCTGTCTATTAATTGTCATCTTTAATGCATTTATATGTTATGTAATTTCTGGATAAAATAAATTTATTTCTGCCATTTTGTTATTTTTCTGTATGTCTTTATGCTTATCTATTCCCATATTACTGCCTTCTTTTGTGCTAATAATTTCTAGTGTATCATTTTAATTCCCTGCTATTTACTATATTTTGAGTTATTTTCTTAGTGGTTCCCTTGAGATTACAATTAACATCTTAATTTATAAAAATCTAGTTCAGATCAATACCAGTTTATTTCCATAATATATAAAATTTGGTTTCTGTATATGTCTGTTCCTTTCCCCACCTTTGTGCTATATTTTCATACAAATTTCGTCTTTCTATATTATACACAATAATTTTTTATGCTATTAAATCAGATAGGAGAAAAAATTTAAAAAACATACTTTTGTACTATGTCTTTATATTTACTTATGTAGTTAACCTCAAATCCCCTTTGTAATGTAACCTAACAAATTCACAGTTTCCAAGGGTTGAGACAGGGATATCTTTAGTATGCTACTATTTTGCTTACTGCAGTGCACTTCCTAGCCTTCAAAGATTCATTTGTAAAATACATTTACCCTACCCTAAAATACCCCAAAATCTCAACTAATTAGACATCAAGTAAAGTCCAAATTGCATCTAAGTCTCATCAGTTCAAAAATCCCAAATCTTATTATCTCAGTCAGGTATAATCTGAGCCTCTGGGTATAATTTATCCTGGGGTCACAATTCTCTCCATCTGTGAACATGTGAAACTCAAGCAAGCAACAAGTTATTTTTTTCATTGAACAAACAATAGTGGGCCAGTCATAGGGTACTAGTAATAGACATTGATACAGGAAGAGAAAAACTAGAAGGAGAAAAGAAATCACCTCTCCTAAGCAATTTGAATATCTAGACAGGTAACTCTATTTGATTTCAAGGACTGAAATTCATTTTGTGTTTCTAAGTTCAGATGACCTTCTGAGTTATCTTTCCTTACTCATGAAATTCAGTGCATGTTCACAGCCATGCAAGTAATATTACGAAAGAGATGAGACAAGATATTTCATTTGCAAAACAAATTGAAAAAGGAACAATCATGCAGAAAGAATGAACTCTTAGAAGTTAAAAATATTATTGACTAATACAAATTTAACATGTATTTTGGAATGTAAATCTGAAGGTGACCCCAGAAAATAGCACAAAAGATAAAAAAGATTTTTATAAATAGAACAGGAAATATAAGAGACCCAGAGGATCAATCCAAATATTCATTATATCAGAGTTCAAGAAAAAAGAGATAATAATATTAAGAAATAACGGGAAATTATTCATTATAAAGAGATACAAGTCTTTTTATTAAAAGGGTCCAGTGAATAAAACAATGCATAAAAATAGATTCATACTGTGTGTGAAAATTTTAAGGAAAAAAATGTCTGGTAGCATAAAATTAATCATCAGAAAGGCAATTGCTTTTTAACAGGTTTTTCAACTCCTTAAAAATTCTGAGGCAACAGAGTTGAATAAACAGCTAAATTAACAATAAAGTAGGAAGGTAAAATAAATATATTTCATAAAAGCAAAAAAAGCACAAAATTTACATGCCTTCCACCCTTACTTAGGAAGTAACTTAATGATGTGTTCAGCATAACAAAGGATACAAAGAAACCAACAAACAAAAAGATTTGGAAATCATGAAAAGGATTCCAACACAGAAAGTCTGGGAAAGAAGCTCTCAGGATGACCACATGCCACCCTTTCTTAAACTAATCATTGTGCTGAGGTTAATATAGTGCTTTGATTGGCCAGACTTGGTCCAATAGCTCCACCTCCTTCCTGAGTCAATGTTAGGCTAAACTCAAAATCACAAAGTTCTGAGTGGAGAAGTGCAATAGCAGAATCCCAGTTTGTTAGAGAAGGCAAAATTGGAATATAATCACTAAATGAGTTATGCCATGTTTATAGTATTATAAAAATGTTTTCTATTTTGGTTGAAATGTAATATACCATTATAGAACAAATAGAACTATTCTTTTTTATATAGTTGATTTTATGTTATCACTGATGATCTGTCTTATGTACAACTCTTATAAAATGTTTTGCATTTTTGGAATTTGGAGAGTGGAAGTGGGGCATTAGTATCTTGCCACCCCAAGTATGATCATAAACATTCCATTGAGGGAAAGGTGACATAGAGCTAGAAAAAATATCTGCTATAGTTTTTATAAAGACTGCTTTACAGGTTTTGAATGTTTATAAAAGGTTGCCTCCCAGTGTTGGACACATCTTTCTTGTGTTGTGGAATTCCCAATGTATGAATGGTGGGAGCCATAGTCCTGCTGGTCCTGTCCTTCCCTTCCTGACCCTTCTCCCTACACCCCACCCCCACAGCAGAGGAGAAACCCTTCCTCCCGTACCCAGGAGACAGACGGACCCCAAAGATAGCTTTACTAATGACATTCTATTTCTACTGAATTTGAAACTGGAATGAATGTCAGACAGACATGAAAGCTGAGATTTGCTTTGTAAATATTAGGTCTGTGGTCAGTGGCGGGATTTTTAAATAATGAGGACACAGTTTTTTGAGTACATTATGTTTGCTACAAAGCTTGAATTGACTTATTTGCTTAACCTGGTTTTCCACTCCTGTTAAAGACTGCAGGATCTATCGAATTTCCTTGACAATTCCATTTCCAACCACATGCTGTGTTTCCTGAAAATAAAACCTAACCAGAAAATAGCCCTAGCATGATTTTTCAGGATGACATCCCCAGAACATAAGCCCTAATGCATCTTTTGGAACAAACCTTAATATAAGACCTGGTCTTATTTTTGGGGAAACACTGTAGTAGGTTTCTATTCCTTGCAGCCACTAAAACCCTGATGTATACTGATGTTATTGCTTAATCATTGTTATTTTTATTGCCAGGATTCATTGCCTAAATAAGTGCTTTAAGTTTATACATTTAGGAGTCTGGAGGGTACTGACATTATCAGGAAAATATTTCCTTGTTTCCTATCCTTTGGCTTGACAAACAAAGGTAATAAATCTGGAGTTATCGTTGACTCGATTTTAATAATTCAGAGTTAAAGTCAGATTATTTTTTAAATGATATATGATAATACAAAATAAAATTGCCCTCATAAGACAATGTTAAAACATTAATACTGCATTACAGTATTGAATGGCAGAACATTTGATATATTATTTTTGAGTGAATTTATAAGTATTTGCTCACTTGAATTTTTATTAATAAATCAGTTCTATCCCTTGTTAATAGAAGACTATCATTGCCAAATAGCCTACAGTTATTTTTTATAGAGCCCAGGCCATTGGGGCCCCTGCATGGACATTTACCTTATTAATAGACTCCCTTAAGAATAACAGAAAAGGGAATAAAAATTGATAACAACTCTAGCTATGTACCCAAAGCTCTAACTTGTTGAAAAAGCTGTTTCTTTCATTAAAGTACAGTGTTAGCAGAATGAAGTGAAGAAAGCCAAAATTCAGTGGATAAAATATACCTTTTAAATTTATCTGAGTAGAAGTGCAGCAAAGGAACATTTAGTCACAAGCATCTTGGTTAAAATGTGCTGACAGGACATTCTTTAAATTCATTAATAATGTGTTTTTATGCCTGAAAACTTCAAAACATCAATACATATTGAAAACCCTACCCATAATATGGGTCCAGGGTGTATCGTTAGAGGCAGTGTTAGGAAGGAGGGAGGGACCCAACACTGACCCCGTGGCCCCTTCATGACCTTGGAATCCATTTACCCTTTTGTGTTTCAGTTTCCACGTCTAATGACAGGGATAAAATAGTACCATTACTGTGAGGTAAAATGTGAATAGTTGTAAATCTGGATGTGTATAACTGCTCTCAAATGTTAACTGTATTATTGATAATATATCATGCCAAAATTTAACTTTCTACTAGATTCTTTATGATGTATAATTTCAAATATCTATGCATAACATCTTTGGTCCATATTCTTCCTTATTCAATTTATTTTTTAAACAGTTGATTATATTTCCAATAAATTATGAACAAATATTTTATATCAACAGCATTTTTCATAATTGCATAGAGAAATTTCTCCTTAAATAAAATTGACACCTTCTGGGAGCTAGAAACACCATAGATTTTCTTTGTCAAGCATTCTTCATAGTTATCCCTATATCTGAAATGTAGACAGGCATTTAAATGATTTTACTGAGTGTATTACATAAAAATATTGGAAAAGAATGCTTTAACTGTTCATAAATAGAGTATAATACATTATGCAGAAAAAAATCCCTAATAAAGGAAGAAATGGAAGCAATTACAATATTTGCCTAAGTTGAAAATGTTTATGTGGTCTTAACAAATCACATTTCCCCCCAGAAAGTCTGAGTGGGAATAGTATGGACGGAAATGACAAATTTTAGTCAATTGTTGAAAAGTTAATGTTCTGCATCTTGTCTCTTTCTCACTCTTCAAGTGAAAGCCTTTGGGCAAACATGAATGTATTTGTACCTAAGAATCTATTTATTTTCAGTTATAATTTCTGGTATGTAATTTTCTCTGGGAATGTGACCAAAACAGATATTTCTTTTATTGGCTCACACTATTTGAAGAAATCATTCAGTATAGCAAAATTAATAGTTTTTGCCTTTATTAATCATAGACATTTCCCATTCTGGAGCACAGGATACAAGTGGGGGAAATGGGAGTTCTATTAATCAATCAAGAATGATGTGGAATAAAGGGTGGTTTCAGGGGATAGAAAATTACTGACAGAATCTCCACTGTTGTCTTAGGTGACCAAGGTTAAACACACCACACACACACACACACCACACACACCACACACACACACACACGAGAATGAGCCTTGACTTGTTAATGGTTATCCACATTGCATAAACTCACTGGCATAGATAATTGCTTCATCCCTTGCATGTCTTTGTCTGCACAGTTGTGGCTATGGACACTTCAAGGTTCTGTGAGCTCTCCTGCTAGTTTACAACCTTACAAGGGTGTTTTTCTACCAGCAGAACATTGGCCATAAATGTCCATTAGTCAAAAATAACTGCGGCAGTTTTATAAGGCCTGTGAGTGTATATTTCCCCACTGCTTCTCCTTAAATTACTAAGAATGCAAAAATAACCAATAGTTTGACCTCTTAAATCACAAATTGGATAGGCTTACCATTAAAATATATTGTAAATGTGTTTCCCATTATTTAGCTCATTTAGCATGTTCAGCAGCAAGCATGCAAATGTTTTGAGGTTTTTTTGTTTTGTTTTTGTTTTTTACTTTATGGAAGGCATTAGATGATTTTTCAGGCCATCAATGGATGTTTCAAAGATCAGAATACAATTGGAATATTGCTAACAGGTTATTAACCAACTGCGTAAAAGATATAAGAATATAAAAGATGCAATAGGCTCATAAATTATATTTGGTTTGTATTAATCATTTTGATGGTTCTCATTGTGGAAAGTAACATGATTTTTTTCAGTTTGGAAAATTATATGACTGTGTCATGTCCATAGAGTGAAAAGGGAGAAACTAGAATTAAGGTTTACAGTGTAAAAATTATTGCTGTGCAGGCTGAAGAAATGACCCATAATAAATGGAGAAATAAAAAGTATTCCAAATCCAACAATTTCAAGTTATCTATGTTTTATATTCATATTAGAATATCACATACTGATTAGTATAAGTGAGTATATCCATCTGATGTTTTTCTTTCCTGAAGCAAGCTAATGCCCTTTCATCCTTTAATTTCATTACCTGAAAAATACTTTTAAACCTGAGGAATATATACATTTCAAAAAGTACACTTTCATGTCAATTTCTATGTATGCTTTGGATTTCCCCTGATGTAGTTGAAAGTATGAAAATGCTATAAAAAGTGTGGAATAAAGTATATCTGGTGTCTGGTCACCGAGTAGTGTGTTATGTCAGAGATATCTTTGACAGGTCCCTTGCATGAATCACAAAGTTAAACTAACTTGTCACAATTAATTACTATCAACTGGAGATCAAAGTTGTATTGATGAGCTGAAAAGATGACCAGGCAGAAAGAGCATCGATTAGAATATCATTGTTCATACAGTTGGGATCTGGTCTACATTCAAGCATGAAAATACAATATATTGTAGTGTGATTTAAATTGGGGGAGACTCTATAGGGGGCCTCTGTTCAATCTCAGTTTTACAAGACTGCTATAATCTATAATTCACTTATCCTATCACATATTTTTAAACAATTAACACATGAAGGAGATGTATTTGTTTATTACAATTTTCAAAACAAACATTCCTTTATGTAAAAGACAGTAGGCTTTTATTTTCATATTGCTATTTATGGATTATTCATGGATTTCTTAAATTGTAAACTGATCTCTTTCCCTGGGTTCTTAAATACCCCATGACACTTGCCTCAGAGTAAGCTCCTCTGTGCAAGATCTTTCCAACACACCCTGTCATTTCAAAATTTTTATATTGCCTTAAAAGTAAAGCCAGAACAGGGAGGCAATCTAATTACTGTACATGTAGGTTACATTTGAGAGAAAAGTACTACATAGATATAAAGCACTATTATTAGAAGATTAAACCCTAATTTAAAGTAAGGAAGCCTTTCCTCCTTTCTTTTCATCTTGGGAAATGTAGAGTGGTTTATAATAAACTAAAGGAAATGAAAGTGTTGATGAGAGATGGGTTTGCAGGTGGTTGTTAATGGCTGAGATTGCCAGCAGTTTGTGGATGAGCCGCAGGTAGTGCTGCAAACCTGTATTTTATTTCAGAAAACATGACATAAAGCTAAAAACGTGTTCCATTAAAATCAGATTCCAAATGTGTTTCATTAAAACAAGATTTTGTGAGCTATCCAAATGGTGTGTAGGTTCTCATAGATAAAACTGAAGCATGTATTTTCTCAATAAACAGATAAAGTGTCTGGTTCTTTGAACTGATCTGTTTATCATTTGTACAGAGCTCCTCTTTTTCAAGGGTGATAATAGTGGGTAAAGACCTCAACAATAAAATTATAGCAACCATTACTGCTTAAATAACCTAGTTCTATCAGCCATGTGAAAGCTTAATGAGAAGTAGTGGATTTAGCAGCTTTTAGCTGTGCACTCCCCATTTGTGTTGTGTCAAAACAAAATCACTAATATGAGTGAGAACAGGACAGCGTAGCAGTTAACATACGGTATTCTTACAACAAATGTGAAGCACTGATTCTGTGTTTTAAAACGAATGTTTTGTTGCTCTTATATTGAAAGAAACCTAATGTTCTTGTTTTTAAAGTAATTTGATCTAAAATTTATGTAACTCTTTCCAGCTCTCTCTCTCTCTCTCATTTGGAATATATATATTGTGTGTGGTGTAAGAAGCACTTTTGAATTTCTTAGTACACTTAACATGTATATTATTATTTCCACTTCCACTCCAACACACAAACACACTTCCCTTCAATTAAGTGGATTTTAGTTAATGGGGTAAACAAATAGTTCACTTGAGTTCTAAAGGGTTTCCCAATACGTAATGTGCAGTCTGATTTAGGACAGAATGAAAATGAGCTGGAAAAAGATGTATATAGCTTTTTCTTTTATATTATTAACTGTATAGAAATCCTTGATGAATTACTACCTGTTTAGCTATTTTGTGGTGCCAATGCACTCTAACTAGATTAGAAGGTAACAACTAGTTTAATCTTTTCATGGAACATTTTAGTTTATTTCTTTCACATTTTTGTCTGCAGGTCTTAGATTAAAAACACTATGTTCCTTGCACTTCAAAGTCAATACATTAACTAGAAATTATCCTAACTATAAGGAACTTTAATCCTAAGGTTATTACTATATTTCCATTCCTGGTACTTTAAAATCACATTTGAAGATATAAGGCATACTGATTAGGAATTAGGGCTTTAAACTGGTGATTTCACAATGCAGAACCAAGAGAACCATGGAAGGTTGTTTAATCTCTTTAAGACTCAGTGTCTATCCATTGTAAAATGGAAAGAATAATACCTACCTCACAATATTATGATAACAATTAAATGAGGTAATTCATAAAGCATTTAAGAATGCAGTTAGCTCCATCTTCAGGGAAGATGTGTGAAGAGAGACCCAGGTTTGTGAGTAGAAAAAGGAAAGGCTTACTCAAGTCTATTCACTAGAACACACATGTGGGGAACTTCACACCAGTTGCTGCACCTGCTCTCTCTATGCAGGTAGCTATAATTAATAAATCATGTAATTGCAGAAGCAGGTTACCTCTCTTGTACCACTGATTAATGCCCCTGCATGGAGGATACCAGAATGGAGTAAACATAAAGGCTCCCTTTTCTTTCTTTCTTTCTTTTTAATTAAAGTTTATTGGGGTGACAAGTGTTAGTCAAGGTACATAGGTTTCAAGCGTACAATTCTGTAATACATCTTTTCTTTTACCACATGTGTGAGCTGGCTCATTGCTTAGTTAGTTCTCCTTGTTCTAACTATCTATGAGAGTGTGGGGACAGTCCCAGAGAGCAGTTTCCAGGCTCTTGGCCTCACGTGGAAAGGTGCTGACTCCGGTAGCAGATGGCCGTCAGCTGTGACTAGTTGGCCATCAGCTGTAATGAGTTAGCCGTTAGCCACTAATATAACTGGTTACGCTAGCAAGTGCGGATTGAGGCTAGCGGGTTGGTTGGCAGAGAAGCGGGCTGCAGATTACTGTGGGGTTAGCAAGCGCGGATGGCGGATTGGAGACTGTGTGAGGATTGGAGACTGTGTGACTCCTGCTTCCTGTATCTCTAATCCAGCGGCTAGCGAGAAATAGTGGTATGAACCCCCTATTCATGGCTCCGTTGACGTTCCTTTTCGGCCTCGCTATATCCTGCGTTCTTGTGCGGGGAGCGGGAGCTGAGTCCTTGCATGACAAGAGGACCGAACTCCTGAGAGAGAATACCAACGTCATCATCAACATCTGAACACAGTAAGTGCATAATGAATGAATATTTGTTGTTGATATGGCACTTGCTTATCTCACATGCTTTAGGGCCATTCCTGTTGAGAAGAGGGATGGAAGAAAACTTGAACTTGGCAATTCTTATAGGCACCTCACATTTCCACGGAGAGGAATGAGTTAAAATCTGAAAAGTAATTGCTTTTGTTGGTGTACACACACTGCCAAAACAAGTCCTAAATCAGGAAATAGGTATTCTATGTTGTAGCTAGAGCACAAAACCCCAGTGTACAAGTCAGTTAATCAATCTGAGCCTGTTTTTTTCTTTAATATATAAACTCAAAATTAGGGATTAGTTTATCTTTAAGGTCCAGCTGGGTCCAAAATTAGAAAAATTTAGCAGTGGCATAGCTAAAACTACCAGAGACTAAACCAGATCCTATTAATGGACAGCCAGCTCATATTCTAAAAGGACTTTGAGCCATGATTATCCTGCCCATTAAGTTTGATTATCCTGCCCACTAAGTTTGATGCAGATGAAACCAGCCCTCTCAATGACATGGCACACTGGTGCATGTTCAGCAAAACCTGTGTTTTCAACTATATTATGCATTGGAGACAATTTTACCTATTTCTTGAACTTTATCTGAAATTGCTAGATCATATCTAATGAGCCAAAATGACTCTCAACAACTCAGAGTTTAGTAACAATGCCAGTGTTGACATATTTTGCTGAACTTCTATCTGTAAAAAAAATCTGGAAAACTCGTGAAAGAGGGTTTTTCTTTGTTGGTTTCTCAAATACATAAAACTGCACTAAAACAAAGTCAATGGAAAACAGCCTTTGGCTGGAGACTTTTTTTCTGCTTCCTAATTTAGTCAGCTCAAAAGCTGGTCTTACACAATTGTGGAAAGAGTGACTCTGGCGTTAGGCTAATCAGGAACCGTAAAAAGACTACAATGAATAAAATAAGTTAGTCATAAAGTAGTTTTCAACTTTCATGTAGATTTGGATTTCAGTTCATCTAGTGATGAAGACGGTAGTATGTTTAGATTTTGTGTAATCTATGATTTATTAACTATATTGGAATTCAAATTATCTGTCCCTGAAATATACCTATTTGCCTTTTCTCCAAAATGTGAAAAATATGGAGTAAATTTCGTATAGTTACATATATCAAAATTTAAATTGATATTACTTAAAATTTTAAACTGCTTAAATGATACCCATTATTATAAAGCTATGTAGCAATGTAATCAATACTTCTTGGGGACCAAAAACAATGTTTGCTCCTAGAAATATGGTAAAATACAGTGTAATCATGTTACTACAAGTTTCTTCCTTAAAAGAAAAAATCAAGGAAATAACAGATGCTGGGCTAGGTAAGTCTCTTGTGATTATAAAAATAATAATGAAGGATTTAAATGGGAAAACTCTAAGTGCTGAAAGTGTTGGAAGAGCAGATTGAAAATTAGAATTAGAATACACATGGGAAAGAAGAAGGTATACTCTTTACCATAAATAATCTACGTACTTAATTTGAAATCAAACATGAACCTGAACATGTGTCATATAATCTGGCTAAATACACCTGGGTTTTATTAAGATGGTGTGAGCCAAAGACCACAATGTTTTAGACAAGCCTGAGCAGATCCTCTGCTAAAGTGAAAAACACACTATATGTCTTGCTATTGGAAATTAAAACCCCCAAATCCCAACACACCAATTTCGAGTAACTAATTAATGGACAGAACTTCCAAACACACACACTATATTTGAAAATCAGTATAATGCAATGCTTAACAGAGAACATTTTATAGTGATACAATCTAAGGTTCAAATCCTGACCTTTCTACTTACTAGCTGTATCTTAAGTAGATTACTTAAGTTCTTGTCACTTCAGTTTCTTTATCCGTAAAATGGGCACCATTACATTCTGATGATAAAGAATTGCTGTGCAAAATAAACACAATGTATGTAAAATGAATGGTATTTTGTCCAGTGCCTGTACAAAATAAGATCTTAAATAATGGCTGCTTTTATTTTTTATTAAATTTTATTAAATGAGTGTTAACTTAGCGCTATATAGACACTTTCAATTCAAGGAATACTTAAGGTAAAATGGAAAGCAACAAACGAGCAAGACGAATGAACACAAACTCATAGACACAAACAACAGTTCAGTGGTTACCAGATGGTCAGGGGATAGGAGGATAGTAGAACAGGGTAAAGGGGGTCATATATATGGTGATCGAAGGAGAATTGACTTTGGGTGGTGAGCACACAATGCGGTATATAGATGATGTATTATAGAATTGTACACTTGAAACCTATATAATTTTACTAACCAATGTCACCCCAATAAATTTAATAATAAAAAAATTCAGAACTGTACGTGTTTTCAGTAGCTACTTCACAATCCTAGCAACTACAACCCTATAACTCTGTTTTTATGATAAATTTTAGTAAATTTTATTGTACTATTCTTTTATATATATAGAAAAGTTACAAGTAACTCAACTATGGCCTTTGTTCAGATTTACCAATTGGTTATATTTTTACCCCATTTGTTTTATCATATTATTTCTCCTCTTCTATTTTCTCTCTCTCTCTCTCTCTCTCTCTCTCTCTCTCTCTCTATCTCTCTCTCTCTCTCTCCCTCTCTTCACAAACACACACACACACACACACACACACACACACACACACACTTTGCTTATTCTAAAACAAGTGAAAATTGAGAGATTGTGTTTTTTCTCACCCTGAATACTTCAGTGCATGTGTCCTAAAAATATGGGCATTACCTTATATGATCTCAGTTTCCTATCAAAATCAGAAAATTTAACATTGATATAATACTGTTATTGAATCCACAGACAAAATTCAAATATAATGAATTGTTTCCATTATATCCTTCATACCTATGTTCTGGGATCCAACCAGTATCATGTATTATATTTTGTTTTCCTGTCTCTTTATCTCTTTTAATTTGGAGCAGTCCTCAGCATTTTTAAAAATATTTCTTGACTTGGACATTTTTGAAGAATATGGGCAAGTTATTTTATAGAATGTCCCTTAATTTGTTTCTTTCATTTTTCTGGTTTTCTCATGATTAGATTTACCTTATATTTATTTTGACAGGAATACCACGGAATTGATGTTATATCCTTCTCAGTGTACTTTATTAGGAGCTACATGATATCAATTTATCACAGTTTACAAGATGTTGGGTTACTGATGATGACGAAATTAGGTTCTATGTTGGTTAGGATGCAGAACTCCAGGTATTAATTTAATTGATGGAGACATACTTTAATGCTAGAAAAAAACAATTGCTGAAAATTTTCAAAATTTGATGAAAATTATAAGCTCATAGATCAATGACTCTCAACAAACTTAAAGCAGATATAATGTACAGAAATCATACCAAAGTAAATTATTATCAAATTTCTGAAAATGAGCTGTGAAAAACAAATCTTAAAAATGGATTAAAGAAAAACTATACATGATGCACAGAGGAAAGCTAGGTAAGAAGGACTCAGCTTCTCTTCAGATACTATACAGACCAGAAGACATTGGAATGACATCTTCAAAATGCTGAAAGAAACAAATTGTGAACCAGGAATTCCCAGTGAAAATGGCCAGGGAACACAAGTGATAATATCCTCCACAAAGGCCAAATTATCTTTTTCAGAAATACATTAGTTGAGAGAATTAGTTCCTGGCAGATCTGAACAAAAAGAAATATAAAAGAGAGTTGTTTAGGCTAAAGAAAAATGATACCAGATGGAAACTTGGACCTACAGAAATGAAAAAAGAATGCTGGAAATGGTAAATATTTTGTAAATATAAGCTCTTATTTCTTATTTTTAAATTTCTCAAAAAGTAATTAGCTATTTAAAGTATTTGGGGGTTAATAACATATGTAGAAGTGTAATGTATGAAAACAGCAATAAGAGTGCGGATATGGAATGCACTGTTGTAAGATTCTTGCACTGTATGTGAAAAAGCATAATGTTATTTTAGGTAGATGGTGGTAAGTTAAGAATGCATAATAGTGATGGAAGGGGAGCTGACTCTGGGTGGTGAACACACAGTGTGACTTATGGATGATGTGATACAGAATTGCACACCTGAAATCTATGTAATTCTACTAACAATTGTCACCCCAATAAATTAAAAATAAATTAAAAAAAAAAAGAATGCATAATATAACCCTAGAGAAACCACTAAAAGTTTAAGAACGTCTAGTTAATACTGGAAAAAAATGCAATAATAAAGTACATTCACCTAATCTCAGAGAAGCTAGGGATAGGGAATATAGAACAGACGGAATAATAGACAAAAAACATAAAGACAGCAGATGGGAACTCAGTTATATTGGTAATTATGTTAAAGGTATATGGCAAAGACTTCAGAAAAATTTCACTGGGTCAAACTGGATTAAAAAAAAAAAAAAAACCTTGACCCAGCTATAGAGTGTCTATAAGACACCCACTTTAAATCTAAAGACAGTTATGTTAAAAGTTTGGAAATTGTATACCATGGAACTGTAAGAAAGCCAAAGGATTGGCCATATTACTATGATACTTCAAAACAAGAAACAGTACCAGAGATAAAGAAAAATACTTCATAAAATAAATAGATCAATTAAACAAGAAGATACAACAATCAGAAATATCTATGCGTATAATGTTTCACAATACAGGAAGCAAAAACTCACAGATATGAAAAGAGAAAGAGAAAAATCTACAATTATGTTCATGTTACTCTTGCAATAATTTATTGAATTATTAAGTAGACATAAAATGAGTAAGAATAAGAAGTTTGAACAAATTATCTGCTAATTTGACTTAACTGATAATAACAGAACACTTAACAATAGCAGAATGCAAATTTTTTCAAATGTATGTGAACATTCACCAAATATACTGCAAGCTAAGCCATAAAACAGATCATTAAAATTTACCTTTTTACTCTATAAAATAAATTTAAAAGAATTGAAATGTATAAAATATGTTCTCTGATAAAAAAGAATTAAATTAGACATTAATAACAGAAAAATATCTAGAAATCACCAAATATTAGGAAATTAAATAATATTTTGCTAATAATCCATGGATTAAAAAAAGAAATTGCAAAGGGAGTTATTTATTTAGAACTGGGTGAAAGTAAAAACTCAGTATATTAACCATATCAAATTATGTGAAATATAGCTAAATCAATGTTTAGATAAAAATTTATAACTTTAAATGCTTATTTAGAAACAAAAATGATCTAATATCAATGATCTAAATTTCCAATTAAAGAAGGTAAAAAAATAAAATGAATGAGAAGAAAGGAGAAAATAAATATAAGATCAGAAGATGATTAAATAGGAAATGGACAAACATGACAGAAAATCAACTATCAATAAAATTGTTAATCCTGTAGATAGACTGATGAAGAAAAAAAGGAAGACACAAATTTCTAATATCAGATGAAAGAAGGGACATCACAAAGTCCTACATTAAAAAGAATAATAAAATAATGTTATGAAGAATTTTATGTGAATGCATTGATCTCTTAGATAAAATGAACAAATTCCTTGGAAGATTGACAAAATTGAAGGAAAAAAATGAATATGTCTATGTCTACCAGAGAAGTTGATAACTAAAATCTTCCCCACAGAGCAAGCCCAAGGCCCAAATGACATCATTGGTGAAGTCTTGTAAGCATTTAAGGAAGAAATAATACCAACCTTACCCAATGGTAAAATGTAACACTTCCCAATTTTTTTTTTTTAATGTGACTGGCACAACCCTGATACCAATATAAGAAAACTATAGACCAATATTCCTCATGATTATAGATGGCAAGGCTATTACTGAGAAAATATTAACAAATCAAATCATGATCAAGTGTTGTTTATTCCTAGGATGCAAGGTTGGTTTAACAACGGAAAGCCAAACATTTTACCGTATTTTACCAACCGGAAAGCCAAACATTTTACCGTATTTTGCTAATATTTACCATATTAGCAGACTAAAAAGAAATTCTATATGATTGCAATAGATTAAGAAAAAACAGTGGACAGAATTCAATACACATTCATGATGAAAACTAAGAATAGAGGGAACTTAAACTGTCATAGGGCATCTATAAAATATCTACTGCTATCTTCAAATTTGATTTCCTTAAAGGATGTTGCTCTATTAGGGGATCAGCATTGGATTCTTTTGCTGGCAATAGCTAAATGCTTTGATGTGAGGGAGCTCATGTTTTGGGGCCCATCGATATCATCCATTTCTGCCAATATGGTTATGACCTCATTGCTAGAGCATTGGGGTGGCAAAGGATAGAGTCTGGCTGACATCTACTGGTGGAGTCATTCTGTTGACTTGGTGGTTTCATTCATTTATACAGTGGATGGTCTCTAGTGGGCATTGAACTGCAATACTAAGCTTCTCATATGTTGTTCTATCTCCCGTAGGCTCAACTGAATGTCTCTTTCCTGGGCATCTCCATCTCTGATTTTCCAGTTTTCTCCTTTTCTCCTTTTTCATCCATGACCAGCTATCCAGGCCATTTGTCATTGCCTGTTAGTTTTTGTAAAGACAGTCCTCACTTTGCATGGTATCATAACAACCATGCAAGCTGAAACCATGCAAAGCTATCTGAATAATCAATAAGAAATATTACAATTGCTCAGTGGCCTTTGAAAATATTTAAAAGACAGTAAAAACTCTGATGATAATGAATATATAGAAAAATGAAAAGAAAATTGTAAAACAAATCTTTAGTACACTGTAATTTAAAGCATTAGAAACATTGAGAATTAAAGTGCTTTATTTTTTGCATTTTTCAGCTTTATTGAGGTATAATTGACAAATAAAATTATATATATTTAAAATGTACAACATGATGTTTTTATATACATATAACATTGTGAAATATTTACCAAAATAAAGTTAATTTACACATCCATCACCTCACAGATAACTTTGTGTGTGTGTGTGTGTGTGTGTGTGTGTGTTTGTGTGTGTACACACATGGAGGTTGGACAATTAAGTTCACGAACTTTTCACTGTGAATGCATGGTGGAAAGTTCGTTAATTAATTGTCCTACCTTCATATGTGTGTGGTGAGAACACTTAATATCTATTCTCTTAAAATACTTCAAATATACCGTTCAGTATTATTAGCTATAGTCACCATGCCGTATATTAGCTCTTCAGAACTTATTCGTCTTGTAACTAAAAGTGTTTTATTTCTTTGTGAAAATTATTAAGAGTAGTTTGAACATTACTTGTCTTTTTTTCCATTGTATAGCTTACAATATGGAACAAGGATTTTTCCATGCTTTCGCTTCAAACATTTTGTCCTTTAATGGCAAGCAATGCTTCCAAGAGCTCCTTTAATGTAATAACTTTTTACAGGGGTCACTTTTTCAAGAACATCTTCATCCTTTTCCTCACAACTACTTTCCTCATTTGCGTTCACAAGTTTACCTTCACTAAGTTTCTCTGGCTGAGTATCTGGAGTTTCTCAATAGGTGGCAGTGTTAAGATTTTCATGGCCAACTATTCTTTCTGGAACTCAATTTCATTTGAATTCAAATCCTGCAAAATTATTTCTACAGCGTAGTAAAACTTTCTACCATACTACACAGAATTTAAAGTAGAAGGAAATGCTGTTTTAACTATAAATGTCTGTCTATTTCTAGTGAAATTTAAAATGAAAGGTTTTGAAGTGACCTAATCTTTTTATTTATTTTAATCTGACTTTTTCAATGTGATTCATGTTGTAGCTTCATGTAGATTTACCTCTCAGTCTATCTTCACTTTGCTATTGCCATTTCTAAATCTAGTAATCACATTCAATTTCACAATGAATGTTATCACTTTTTGTTTCTTTGCTGCACTTTTATCTTTGTTCATTGATTCCCTTCTTTAAATACCCAATTTAGTAAAATGTCATATAGGTTTATCACTGGGAAGAATGTTGGCAACACAACTGCATTTTTGCTATCTGTGCATGAACTGAATAACAAACTGCAGTGACCAATCGCTGTTATATTTTGAAAGAAGTGATGTGTTTGGTCACTGATCACAATACACATCTGTTATTTACATAGTGATTTGTGGACTGACGACTTAGCAGCAAAGCTTGTATTTATGGAGTTACTCACAGTTAATATGCCATGGTAACTGGACTTTGAACCATATTGTTGGAAACCTGGTGCTTTTTAACCAAACCATGGTAACTGAAATCTATACATTTGGAACCTTTGTAAAGTGAGGATTGCCTGCATATCCCAATATCAGAGCACTTCTCTCTCTATGCAGAATGGATGACCAAGGGCATGACCCAAAGCTCTGCCCTGGGAGGATTTCATTTCTACACCGTATGTCAGAGCCATCAGAGAATGGGGCTGTAGTGCAACAGAAGTTCATTTCCAGCTTGCCACTGAATGTGAAAGTGACTCATTCTTGAAATAGGCTTGGGCTTTTTCCTCCTGCAACTGGTGATTGGGAGCTATTTAAAGCCATATATGTGAGAATGAGAGGTATGAATACAAACTTGATAGAGTCATGGAGGTCTGGGTCACCCGTTCCTGCCTTAAGCCTAATCATTGAACTAATTCTTGATGCAGAGGCCCTGATTTAGATACTATAGTCACAACTCATGGGCACAGTTTACAAGAAAGAGCACAAATGAGAAATACAAGTGAACATATGAAAAATTGAAAGGCAGTAAATTGTGAATTTTCTAAGTGCATGGTTAAAAACCCATCCTGACTGAGTTCAATCCAGATTCTCTATATACTAGTTTTGTGACCTTTAGCAAGATGCTTAACCCCTCCATGCTTCTGTTTCTTCATTTGTAAAAAGGAGATAATAAAATGTACTCTGATATCACTTACCCCTCTATTCTTTAGTAAGTGAATTTTTCTGGAGGGGCACAAAACTGATATGGATGGTTCTCCCGTATCACAGTGTGTGTGTGTGTGTGTGTGTGTGTGTGTGTGTGTGTGTGTGAGAGAGAGAGAGAGAGAGACAGAGACAGAGAGACAGAGACACAGAGACACAGAGAGAGAGACACAGAGAGAGAGATTGTGTGATTGTGACTAATATGTAGTCACAGGAAATTAACCAAAACTGGCATGTAAGAGATTTGGTTAGCTTTCTTGAAAAAATGGACAAAACTTACCTTTTGCCTCCCTTCTTCTTCATCCATTGTCCTACCCTGTGACCTGGAAGTTGTCTGTAATGTACAGGCATATGTAGTTATACTGTGCTTTGCTCTATTGTACTTCACAGATGTTGCATTTCTTACAAATTGAAGACAAGACCTTCACAAGCAAAAAGATTACAAGTCACTTTATTGCCATACTCTCTTTATTGTGGAAGTCAGAGATTCTGCAGCATCTCTGAGATCTGCCTGTATTCATCTTTGACCATGAGGATGAGGGCCACCCCCTGGGCACGACAGAGAAAATTGCTGGGAGGACTCTGTGTTCTTGCAGACTTTTTGGAGTAGAGCCCTCCACCAGTCTTTGCCTTCTCACCTTCAGGCATTTCTTGTGTGTGAGAGCAGTGCACAGTCACATAGCTTCTATATCCCTACCTAGATGCTGGCAGTTGTCTCTGTCTTGCTTCTGTGATTTCTGTCTTTTGTTTAAGCTACTGCTATTTGGGGTTTTCTCTCACTTGCTGCCAAATCTAATTCAAACTCATTTGCATACTTCATATATTAACTGAGTAAATATTTGTAAAGCACATGTATAACCTTTAATATATATATAAAGCATTAAGAAGTGTGCCCGGCAAGTTATTTACTTTAGCTATTATTGGTAATCAAATAAATACATATTTAAACAATGAGAAACCAAGTTTTCATCTCTTATGTGGGATAAATAACACAATAGCTGATAATACCCTATAGTAGAAATGATGCTGTGGGATGTTTAATTTTAAACTTTGTCAAAGTGGACATTATCCATATTTTCTGGGTATAAATAATATTTTTTATTGATAAAACTTTATAAGGAGCAGAGTTTGCAACTGAATCAAATGAAATTCAATTATCTATGATAAGTAAAGAGAGTCAAGAAATAGAGAAATGAGCCAAAATTTAAATTTTTCATATTAAAATAATGCATATGCTTATGTTAAAAAGGAACAAATAGTACTCCAAGTCTTAAAGGAAAAGAGCAACTTCCTGCCTACTCTTCTTCCTCCCAAGTTTACCCCACTTTGAAATCTTTCAACTTTTTGTTCTTTTAACCTCTACATTTCTAAATAATATGTTTAATGCTATTCCTTGAATTAAAAAAAATAGTATTACTACTTTGTGTTTGTTAAAGTGGATTAGCATTTAGTATATACTCACACATGCACGTGTGCACTTCTCCCTAACTTTTCAAAATACCACAATTTCTTGTTGCATCAATAGTCAACGTTTACATCATTATGATTAAGCAGTTTTTGTAGCTGAGACTCATTGCACACTACCATTATATTTCCTTTCTTTGACAACTTGATTTTCTTGGAGTTGGAAATTACCTTGTTTTGTATTTGTTTAAATTTCTGTGTGACTAGTACTAATTCTTAAACTTTCCTATAGAGCTGCCCCAAGCCCTCTCAGAACAGTTGCGTGCATCAGTTACTCTGTCAGTTCCATTGCTATATCCATCTGCTGTCCATTCGCTTCTGTCCATTCGCTCCAATTTGGCTGGTTGCTCTCCGTACCAGTCACATAGCTGCTATAGCCCTGCCTACATGCTGGCAGTTGTCTCTGTCTTGCTTCTGTGATTTCTGGGTTCCATATATTGCTGTTTCTGAATTGATGCTATCACTACGATGATAGGCCATATCAACTAGCTTTCTAAGTAAAGGTTCATGGGAAGTATACGTTTGGAGATTTTGTGAAATGAAAATATGTCGTTTCTATCACCAAATTTGATTGGTAGTTTAAAGAAGTATAGAATTTTAGGTTAGAAACCATTTTCCCTGAGAGTTTTGAAGGCATTGCTTTGCTGCAGTATCACCATGGAGATGTCTGATACCATTGTTTGATGGCATCAGTCCTTCATAGGTCACCTCTTTTTTCCTTCTAAAAACTTTCATAATTTTGCTTTTATTTATATTTATTTAAATTTGTTTATTCCTTTGCTGGACATTCAAATCCATTTAGTCTGGAAACTCATGTTCTCCAGTTCAAGAAAACTTTCCCTGTATATTTTCTACGATAATTTCCTTCCTTCCATTAGCACTTATTCTTTCTTCAAAGAACTTCTATTAAGTATTGGACCTCTGGATTAATAATCTTACATGTATTTTTGTTTGTTTGTTTTACTTTTGATATTTTTGTCTTTTTGTTCTAATTTCCAGAAAATTTTTTTAACTTAATCACCCAATCCTATTATGGTTATCTACTGTTATATAACAAACTACATCAAACATAGTGCCTTATACTATCTATTTCATTTTATCTCGTGATTCTGTGGACCAAGAATTTGTTTCAAGTGATGATGATATTATTTGAAAATCTTTTCAGTGAAGCAATATCATCTTTATTCCCCCCCTCTATGTGTGAATTAATTTTTTTTTAAGATTTATGTTCTTTGTCCCTCTTTCTGTATTCTTCTGAAAGTTTTCCTCTATTTGATTGCTTTATCTTTTTCATTTTTATGTGAAGAATTTTCTAATAGGCCTGAAGATTTTGCCTGCCCTTCAGAAGGAGGCAAAATTGGACACTGTGGGTGGAAGGGTTTTTGTCAACTGCTTGGTTTCATGTAGGGAGGCAGAGCTAAGTTCATCTGTTTTGTGAGCAATTCTGCAAATGTCCTCTCTCTTTCGATAGTCAGTTTCTCTTGTGAATAATTCTACCTGGGGATGAGGCCTGCTGCCGGAACTTGGGGCCAAACATAGGGAAGGGATTTGTGTGTTGATTTTCTCCTACTGGTCTGTAGGATTTCCCCAGATGCTCTCTCTGTTCGTATGTTTAGTACGTCATTAGCCTGCATACACAAAGCCTTTTTTGTGGACTTTATCCAGGGAGCAAATCTCAATTTCTTGCTGCAGTCAGGGAGGGTTATATGGGTAGAGTTTCTAGAGGATAAATGGGATCTAACTTCTCCTCTATAGGCTTTTAACTCATTCTCTGTCTCTTCTGTGTCTTTATTTTTATCCTCTGTGACACTATATCCTTGTAGTCTTGAGTTTTGCCACTTGATATTTCCTTTGGTGGGCACTTAGATATCACCTTTATATACTCTGCCAAATCAGTTACCATTCACCAATCTACTTTGCAGCTTCCAAAAATTTGATGGTTTTTCTCTGGTATTTTCTCTCTTATCCTCCATGCTCTTGTGGGTTTATACTTAAAAATAGGTGAATTTTACCTCAACAAAAAATTGCATCATATATATATATATATATATATATATATATATATATATATATATATATATATGTATTTCCTGTAATTTTAATGTAGTTTTGGGAGGTATTGGAGATCAACACATATGTTTAATCTCCATGCTTAGTAAAGAGTCTCAATTATTATTCTAACCTTTTGTTTTTGTACTAGAGCTGCAATTAAGAAGAAAATTTACCTGGTTGCTTATAATTCAGAATGATCTATAAGAAGAAGATATTGTGATTTTACATTTTGAACATGTTTACTAAAGATAGTAACATTAAGAAATAAGAGGATAGAGGATCTTGGCTAATCACCCAAATACATTTAGAATAATTACAGAGAATTTAACTTTTCTAACAGCTGTCTACTTTTTTACCCATTTTTTCCTTGGGAAACATTCAAATTGGTTTATATTACAAAACTGTACATGACATTTATTAAATTTTTCCAGGCACATTTGTAGGAAGAATAACACTGGTATTTCTGGACCGACAGAGAATAAAAGTGAAATGGATTGTAGTTACAGAGTTATATTTTTCCCACTTAGAACTCTTCTCTCAAAACAACACTCTTTCCAGTGCAGGAATTTGTAGTCATTAGTTTAGACTTTACTTCTGTTCTATTCCTTTTCCCCATCCCTACAAGTCTCACTGTTGTTTTCCAAAAGTCTATTTCAGGGTCTTCCCAAGACTTGAGTAATGAGTTCCATTGCTGTTCAGCAAATGAATCTTAATCACCCCAAATCTGTGTGGGAAAGCTGTTAAACTCTAGGTAAACCTGTGAATACTTCAAAGGTGGTAAGGGGTCATATAGGCCAAGGAAAGGGATTGTGGAGGAGAGTACTTAGGAAGATAGCCCATAGGAAATAAAGTAAGTGAATGAGAATGTGAGTGGGTAGATTGTCAGGAGGTGACAAGGGACCACAGGTGGGAGAGAGAGAGAGAGAGAGAGATTTGGACCGTTGACCGAGTAAATTGACAATTTTTTCCATTTTAATAATGTGGTTATTCAAGCTTTAATTTCATTGAATGTAAACAGTTTAAGTTCAGCTCAGTTAAAAAAGCTCATTTTGCAATCCCTTTTCATTTCAGATCTACAGACAGGTTTATTTTTATTAAAGAAGTCTACATGTACGTCTAACAAGACTCAAAAATACATATATTCTCTCTAATTCTTTAATAAGGAATTTCTGATTTTATTTAAGGTGGCAATGTGCCTGGCTAAAAGATTATGTTTCTCATCCTCCCTCTAACATGGGTCAGGCTATATGATAATATGCTGCCAGTTAGATTTAAATGGAATTATTTTATGGGACTTCTTGAATTTTCATGTTCCACTTGCCAGCCAGGAAAGCACATGGGATGGTTGGAATACCATGGAGATAGGTTGATATCCAAGGAATGTGGGTCCAAAGATGGAGGTGGATGGGTGCCTGAAAACCTCAGAGTCCCTGTGTCCCAGCTTTTGGCAAGCCTTCCTCTGCGCTTATTTTGTGTGAGGAAGGTACTTTATTTAAACCACCTGTTTTGATGTAGTTACACTCAACTATGTCTAATTCTAATGGATACAAAAGAGAAGCCATATCATTCTTTGGCTAAGAATTGAACCCATTGAAACCTTGACTAAGGATTCCAGAATCTTAAAACATTTTGTCATACTCTTTGAACTGTCATCTAAATTAAAAAATCATTTTCTGCTGAAAAAAAGATTTACTAAGAACATTCCTTGCTTTCATCTTGAAACAGAGAGCCTAGCATATAGTAGTATTTAATAAATATTTAGTGAGTGATAATATAACTTAAAAAATAATTGAGGACCTGTATATGCCTGTCTATATAGATATCCATTATCCATACATAAATAAATATTGTCTCTGCCATAATGAGTTTCTAATTTTATGAGTGATGTAAACAATGAGCACTTATTCAATATGAAAGGAATTAATTCTTATAGCAGAGGTACATAAAAAGCATTGAATGGTGGGAAGGAAAGTGACAGATGCATGCAAGTGGGATTCAGATCTTGTCTGCAACAGAGTGATAAAGCAAGGAAAATAGATTGGGCAAGATTGTAAAGCCATGCTGAGGAATCTTGATTTTGTTGTCTAGCTAATTGGGAGACATTCAATTAACTTTTAGGAGGATAATTCTGGTTGTCATATGAAATTTTACTGTAGAGGCAGATACTGAAGGCTAGAAGGGAATCCATTCCGAAGGTAGTCTCTGATTTCCCCACTCTTAGCAGGAAGAGGGATCTCACTCCTTTGAGTCCCATGAGGCTGAAGTCAAAGCAAAAGGATAGGTACTACAAAAAACCGTGGATGGAAAGAAAGATAGAGGAACCATTGTTATGGACTGAATTGTGTCCATCCCCTCAATTCATATATTGAAGCTCTAAGGCCCAATGTGCGTATATTTGGGGCTGGGGCCTTCAAGGAGATAATGAAGGTTAAATGAGGTCATAAGGGTAGATCCTAATATAATGAGAGACACCAGAGATCCTACTCTCTGAGTAAATAGAGAAGAGGCCTTGTAAGGGCACAGTGAAAAGTCTGCATGCCAGGAAGAGAACATGACCTGAAACCAACCTTGAAAACACCTTGACCTTGGACTTCTAGCCTCCAGAATGGTGAGAAAATAAATTTCTGTCCTTTAAACCATCAGTCTATGGTATGCTGTGGTGGCAGACTAACGCAACCACATGAATTGACCAAACAGAATACTGTGTTTCCCCGAAAATAAGACCTAGCCAGACCATCAGCTCTAATGCATCTTTTGGAGCTAAAATTAATATAAGACTGGGTCTTATATAAGACTGGTCGTCTTATATAATATAATATTCGTATATTATATAAGACTGGTCGTCTTATGTAATATAATGTTATATAAGACTGGTCTTACATTATATTAAAATAAGACCGGGTCTTATATTAATTTTTGCTCTAAAAGACACATTACAGCTGATGCTAGGTCTTATTTTTGGGGAAACATGGTAGAACCTGAGAGAGATATATACACACTACTTCTAAGGGAAGGGGTGGATACTTCTCTCCAAACCTTGGTCCAGCCTCTTCATTACTCTGCAGGACAGAGACACGGGTCAGACTGAGCACAATGATTGGGCCACACTAAGTTTCATCATCTATAAAACAACAAATATTTAATGGTACTGACCTCACAATTTTGTTATGAGAAGTAAACACTTTAACAGTGAAGATGCATAAGCAAAAACTAATTGCTCAATACAATTAGCTATTTTTATTTTAACAAACAACTTGCACCAGCCCAAAATTTGTGTACTGAATTCTGCCCAACTAAAAACTTGACTCTATGACTCATAGAAAGAAATTTGGAAATTGTTGACATGGTAGTACGTGTATAGGCATAAACTGGTGTTCCACTGTATTCTGTACCATCATAGATTAAATTATGGCAAGACTCAAGCTGGTAAAAGCCACTGTGCCCTTTTCTTCCCACAGTGAGTTGCCACAAAAGATAAAATTGTCAAAACAAACTCACGTGAATCATAGGTCTTGCCCAACACCAAACTACTAATGATTCAAAAGATACAAGCAAGAAGCAAGCACCCATGTAGTATTCCTTTCCTGAGGGGATTGAGCCTTCAAAACCAGCTTCCTAATTGTTCCTTTTCCCACACTAGGAGTAGCAAACAAGTACTAACAATGTGTGATGTACATGTCAGCTCAGCCACTTAGATTTAGAGCTTCTTAGTTTTTATATGTGTTTAGTCATTCGGGGGTAAAGATGTTACAAGACTAATTTCCAAACTCTAGTCATCTAAATCCCATAATTGCATAAATTCCAGATTTATTTAGAGTAATCCACATAGACAGATAGGCACATCCTGCTCAAATCATCTTTTAAATAAAAACTCCACAGAATCGACCATTAGCATGTTTACCAGGAAGTTTGGTGGATAGAGGCCAAGATTTCCTTCAGCCTGCTGTTCAGTCTGTCCTACACAGCCTCCTGCTGGAATGTGAGACAGGTTAGAATAGCATTTAAGAGTATGGCCTTCATAACCACCTTGCCAGGATTCCAATCCTGGCTTTACTGTCATTGGCTGTGTATGATTGGCAAGTTACTTAATAAATAATTAGCTCATTTTTTGATCTGCACCATGGGCATGATGGTAATTGAATTTTCTACAGTGAAATTACTTTGGGGATTTAATGAGTTAGCAAATGTAAAGTACTTAGAGTAATACACGGCATACAGTGAGTTCTCAATAATATTAGCTGAAAAATTTAAATGTTACTATAATTCTAGGAATAGGGTCTGTGATTCAGATCTGTTTTTTGTTGTTGTTGTTGTTTGTTGTTGATTTTCGGTTTTTTTTTTTTGGTATCAACCATCACTTTCTACTAGTTCCTTTTCTTCTGCTCATAAACATGCCATAAGCTCTCCCGCCTAAAGGGACACCCGCCTGTCCTCTTACAGGTCCCACCGCACCATATCTCTGTTAATAAGATAAGGAGAGGAAATGTTCCTCAAATAAAGCAGGATACAGTTTGATTGGCTGAGAAGAGGATAATAAAATATCATTAGGGGTTGGTTATTTGTCTAGTTTACCTCGGCAAAACAAGACATAGTTCTCAAAGAGTTCTGGGATGAATTGTATAAATCTCTAGCAAGCACACAGAGAGATAAAGTTATATGCTTGGCTTGAAACTTGTTGAAATGTTTCTTCAGTGATGTTAATGTCTTTTATTCAGTATCCTTTTCACCATCCACATTATTCCAGGATTAAAAGGCCTTTATCTACTCAATGCTTTTAAATGCCTTCTTAATTCAATTCTCTGTCTCACATTTTACTGCTTCTGCTCTTCCACACCACTAATTTGCTTCCCAAATCCCTCAAAGTTAGCCAACTAAATTAATGATCTGCTTAAGTCATTCTCCTTCAAAAAATGATCTCAGACTTCAACTTTGCTGCAAGGTAAAGTCAAACTCTTACATGCGTTCAGGGCTTGTCAACATATGATCCCAAACTCATTCTCCAAGGGCCCCTTTCACCATGTACTATGGACTAATCAGTTCTCCCAGATATCTGGATCATGCTTTGATCCCCGAAGACATCCTGTGGCCTTCATGTATTTTGTTTTTAATTTCTTAGCTCTGTGACATTGATCACTCTCTTCGCGCTGCTCTGATTGCTCATTGGACTGAACTCTTATCTTTAATTTCTGGTTTAGGAAACTTGCCTGATTCTCCTAGGTAGCTGGTTTCTCTCTCCATAATTTCACTTGGCACAGCGGTTTTCAGCAGTGGAATGAGGAACGGGATGAGAATTTCTCTAGGGACTTGTACAACATTGCAGTCTTTATATCTCCCTCGGAATTAATGATGAAGTCTTTTGATTGTCACACTTCTTTATAGCAGTTAAAGTAGATTATTATTATTTATACACGGGCCTGTTTCTCATAGTAGACTGAGTTTCTCAAGTAAAGGAACTCTATCTTAGTCATCTTCATATCCACCATATGTAATAGAAGTACAAAAAAATTATTTTTATAGTACCTATGTTTTTATATTGTACCTCTAAACAGATTAAGGCTCTGCTTCCAAACATAGTTGGTAAAATTTCCTTTCACGGTGATGGAGATTAACATCTAAAATTAACTATACATTTAAGTTATACTAGAGATCATGCTCTATGAATTCCTAAAGGGCATTTGTTTCATTTCCCTCTTGTTCAAGTCATAATAGTTCACTCTACAAATCCCCTTTCACAGAGAGTTTTATAGAGAAATGTAGAAAACATTTGTGAGTGTGTGTATATAAATTATGTTTTATTTGCATCTAAATCACAATAAGTTTATTTTAAATATACTATTCAGAGAGCTTGTATATATACTCAGAAAATATATTTGATTTACTGAATGGTGTATTAGCTATAATCTATTAAACATGATTTTCATTTCTCTGAAAAGAAAAACAGAAGAAAAATGAGAGCCCTCTGGTGGGCAATACTTTAAGTTCCAAGTGTCACATAGAATATTTTCCTGATAGAATTTTCTAAAGATTAAACAGACATCGTATTTCTAAACAGATCAGTAACAAAAAGTAAGATGAACTTTAAAAAGTTTTAAAAATTATGCTTAAGTATAATTTAAGTACACTAATTTTTCACAGAAATTGTCTGATTCTAAGTAATTCTTTTACTAATGAGATCAATTCAAATCCATAGGGAAACTCACAATACAAGCAAGTAAAAACAAAAAAATTAAAATAAACTCATCTTCTTATTCTCTCACATTGAATTTAAATGAAATAGAATCATAAAATTAAAACCCAGAAAAGTGATGAAATTAGAAGTTTGCATTGAACAGATGCATATTTTAAAAAACATTTTCCTAATTGAAGTGAAATTCTCAAATCATAAAATTAAACATTTTAAAGTGAACATTTCAGTGGCCTTTAGTATGTTCACAATGCTGTGGACCACCACCTCTATTTACTTCCAAAACATTTTTATTACCCCCAAATAAAACCCCATTTCCGTTAAGCAGTTAGTCCTCCATTTTTCCTTCCTCCAGTCCTTGGCAACCACCAATCTGCTTTTTCTTTCTACAGACTTACCTATTCTGAATATGTCATATAAATGGAATCATACAACATGTGACTTTTGAGTGTGGCTTCTTTCATTTAGTATAATGCTTTTGGGATTTGTTCACATTGTTGCATTTATCATCACTTCATTCCTTTTATGTCTGAAAAACAATTTTATATACATATAAAACTTTTTATCCATTCGTCTGTTAGTGAACATTTGGATGGTTTCTACCTTTTGGCTATTGTGAATAGTGCTGCTGTGAACTCTCATATATAATAAGTACAGTAGGTCCTGAACTGTCATTCTGTTCAACGTCAATTCATTATAACATTGATGAGATGCCGTAGGAACTTAACTCTTATTTATATCAATTAGCCTATGGTAAAATTGGTTTCATTTATATGTTGTTTTGCCACAGTTCCAAGGACATATCGGGAACATTGAGTGAGAACTTACTGTATTTTTTTGAGTACCTGTTTTCAATTCGCAGGGGCATATAAAGAGGAGGGGAATTGCTGGATCATATAGTAATTCTACGTTTAATTTTTGAGGAACCACTGAACTTTTCCACAGGAGCTGCATCATTTTTACATTTGGATAAGCAATGTATGAGGGCTTCAGTTTTTCCACATCCTGATTAATACTTGTCTGTTTGAGTATACACATCCTAACTAACGGTATCTCATTGTGGTTGTGATTTACATTTCCCTAATGGCTAATGATGTTGAGCATCTTGTCATTTACTTACATGTCATTTGTGGATCTTTGTAAAAAACTGTATATTTAAGCACTTCTGCTGTTTGCCTTTTGTTGTTGAGTTGCAAGAAACTTTATATATTCTGGGTACAAGAATTGTATCAAATATACAATTTGCAATATCTTCTCCCACTCTATAGGTTCTCTTGTTCTCCTTTTACTTCCTTGAAAATGTATTTTGATGTACAGAAGTTTTTAATTTCCATGAAGTTCAATGTATCTATTTTTTCTTTTGTTGATCATGCTTCTGGTGTCATATCTAAGAATCCACTGCTAAATTAAATATAAAGATTTACCCCTATGCTTTTTTTGAAAAGTTTTATTGTTTTAGCTCTTGGGTTTAGGTTTTGATTTATTTTGAGTTAATTTTGTATATGGTATGCGGTACAGATCCAACTTCATTCTTTTACATGTAGCTATACATTTGTCACAGCCATGTATTAAATGGACTATTATATTCAATACATGGTGCTGTGACAAATCTATAGCCATAAGAAAAGATGAAATACTACCATTTGTAACAACATGGATGGATCTTGAGATTATCATTATAAGCAAAATATGTCAGACAGAAAAAAGTCAAGAACCATATTACTTTACTCATATGTGGGATATAAAACTGAAAGCAACAAATAAACGAGAAACAAATACTCATAAACATAGACAACAGTTTAGTGGTTACCAGAGGAAAAGGGGGGTGCAGGGGAGGTAGAAGAGGGTAAAGCGGGTCAAAAAATATGGTGATGGAAGGGGAATTGACTTGGGATGGTAAACACACAATAAATTTAATAAAAAATTAAATTAAAAAAGCCATTGTCCATAGATGTATGGGCTTGTTTTGCATTCTCAGTCGTAGCCCATTGGTCTGTATGTTTATCCTTATGCCAGTACCACACTGTTTTGATTACTAAGCTTTGTAGTAAGTTTTGAAGTTGGAAAGTGTGAACATTCTGACTTTGTACTTTTTCAAAATTGTTTCACCAATTCATGGCCCTTTGCATTTTATATGAATTTGAAAAATTTTTTCCCCTCCATTTTGACAGATAGGATCATTGGAATTTTGTTAGAATTTGATAGCAAAACTACCTAAAGTGATCTATCATTATTCTATCTTAATAATATTAAATCTTCCAATAAGAAGCATGCATGCCTTTCCATTTATTGCAGTATTCCCTAATTTCTTCATAGTTTTAACAATGTTTTATAGTTTTCAATGTACAAATCTTTCACCTCCTTCGTTAAATTTATTTTCAGCTATTTTATTCTTTTGGATGTTATTGTAAATTGAATTATTTTCTTAATTTTCTATTTGGATCATTCCCTGCTGGTGTGTAGAAACACAGCTGATTTTGGTGTGTTGATCATGCATTCTGCAACTTTGCTGAATGTGTTTATTAGTTGTAATTGGTTTCTTTTGCACATAATTTAATTAGTGCATAATTGTTTTTAAAGTTTTGGAGAAAATGTATAATTCTGGAGCTTTAATATTAATGTTACAATTCTTTAAGGCATTATATTTCATATAATTATGTTATAATCGTAACACAACATAACCTAATATAACATAACATATAACATTATTGTTAGAATCATAAAAAAGCAAATTTTTTAAATTCATTTATATTTCATCCAATGTTATGATTCTTACTCACCAGCAGGGTACTACATACACAATAACTTTATAATTATTTCTTAATTTATAGGCATTTACACAAGGCTAAGGACCCTCAGTTTTAATAATTTTATGAAGTTAAAATCTAAGAATTGGTTTGATCCTATCTCTACCCAATCTACCGTATTTCCCCAAAAATAAGACCTAGCCAGACAATCAGCTCTAATGCGTCTTTTGGAACAAAAATTAACATGTTTTATTATATTATAATAAGACCGGGTCTTTAATATAATGTAATATAATATAATATAATATAATATAATATAATACCGGGTCTTATATTAATTTTTGCTCCAGAAGATGCATTAGATCTGATTGTCCAGCTGGGTCTTATTTTTGGGGAAACATGGTATACAAATGCCTGTTCCTGTATATGCAAGCCTTATGTGGAAATTATTTGCACACAAAATTTAAAAGGAAACCAATCTATAAATCCTGTATGTGGTAATAAATTTTCAATAACAAAAGTCAAATAAAACGATGCCTAGGCTCTAACCAACAGTAGTTATACCTGTGATTCAGAGCTTGAGTCTGTAGTTAGGGAGACATAGAAAAAGTAAGAGGTGAGCATTCTCTGTGGAGTGTTCCTGAGGATGAGGGTAACTTTCAGGAGAAGGAATAGATACAAAGAGACAATGCTGGATGCAAGCATGAGGAGTAGCAAGGATGAGAAAGACATGGACAAGTTCTATGTCTCTAATATGCTTACCATGCCACACGGGTTCAACATCACAGAAGATCGGTGGATTTGGGGCCATGAATCATCTGTAAAACAAACTCAAAGTAATCTTTCAGACATTTGGCTCTAGATTATCTATACATCCTTGAAGTATAATGATTTCTTCAGGAACCCCAACAAGTTAATTTCAGGTGTATGTTCATTACAGTTGGGAGAGCTAGCCCTCTGACACTTTTCAGATTATGTCCTATAATAGGCATGGCGATTGAATTTACTAAATTCAAAGTGGGAGAAACAAAGAAAGCAGAGCCCCTACTGGTATATCAAGGAGAAACAGATTGTGACCTTTAAAAATAAGATGTTCCCCGTCTCCCCCCGCACTAAATCTGTTTCTTTCTGGTAGTAAAATAGTTATTTGAAGAAAACCAATTCTTGAAACATAGTGTTGAAGCCTTCAGCTTTGTTCTTCTTCAAGATTGTTTTGGTTGTTAGAGATCTTTTCTGGTTCCATATGAATTTTAGAATTTTTAAATCTATTTCTGTAAAAATGCCACTGGAATTTTAACAGGAATTGCATTGAATCTGTAGATTTCTTTGGGTAGTATGGACATTTTAGCAATATTAAGTTTTCCAGTCCATGGACATGGGATGTGTTTCCATTTGTTTGTGTCTTTTAAATTCCTTTTTAAATTCCTAAAAAACTTTCTAGTTTTCAGTGGACAGGTAATTCACTTTCACAGTTAAGTTTATGGCTAAGCAGTTTATCCTTTTTGGTGCTATTATAAATGGGATTATTTTCCTGATTTTCTTTTTAGATAGTTTGTTATTAGTGAAATTGGTTTTTGTATATTGATTTATTTTTATCCTGCATCTTCACTAATTTTGTTTACTATTTTAGTTGTGTAGTCTTTTGGATTTTCTCTAAGATTATGTCATTGGTAAACAGGAACAATTTTACTTCTCCTTTCCAATTTGGATGCTTTTTATTTCTTTTTCTTGACTAATTCCTCTGGCTAGTTACAATCACATGATAAAATGGTAGCATTCTCATTTTAGAAAAAATCTAGCAACTAAGATAGCTAAGTATGTCTTTACTATACCATTAAAAATAATAAAAATTTTAAAAAGTATTTATTCTTTTATTTATAATGAACTTATTCTCCAAAAAAGTTCAAGCATTATTAAGTAGATTAGTTCCTAAAGGATAATTTGAGGTGAGCAAATTTTGTGGTCTGAGACTATTGATTTATAATTTACTATAATGTCCAGGTAGCTAACCTGTACAAATAACTATAGATAAAACAATTTTTATATAAATTTATGAAATTTTCTTTGGATAAAAAATAACACAGTTCTTCTTTAACTTTTTTAAAAAGAACATTAAAATTAAGCATTTTCATTACAACCAGACCAGTATTCATTCAGAAAGATATTTTAAATATGAAATTTCTCCTCACAGATGCTATGTCTGTTTTCTTCATAAGCTTCTCATATTACCACTCTATCTCCAGTATTGATTTTTCCACCTTTCTGAGTATAATTAATTGGGTTTTCAAGCAGTGTGAAAGAAACATCGTAATCTCTCAAAGTGAGACATCAAACTTTTGATAAACCTATCCCTGAATCCTGGGAAATGTAAATTATCTCCTGACAAAGTGATGCTCATAAAAATGTTGGCTGCAGAATTTGAGCATATTTTCATATATCTGTTGGTTATTTATATGTCTACTTGAGAGAAGTGTCTGTCAGGTCCTCTGCCCATTTCTTAATTGTATGTATTGTTTTATTTTGTTTTTGTTGTTATTGAGTTGTATGCATTCATTTTGTTTTTGTTGAGTTGTATGAGTTCTTTATATATTTTGGTTATTAACCCCTTCTCAGAGGTGTTGGTTGCAAATATCTTTTCCCATTCACTAGCTGTTAGGCAAATGCAAATCAAAACCACAATGAGATACCACCTCACACCTGTTAGAATGACTATTATCAACAAGAGAAGTAATAACAAGTGTTGGAGAGGTTGTGGGAAAAAAAGAACCCTCATACACTGTGGGTGGGGATGTAAATTGGTACAGCCTCTATGGAAAATGTATCGACGTTTCTCAAAAAATTAAGAATGGAGTAACCATACAACCCAGCAATTCCTCTTCTGGATATCTGCCCCCAAAAATCTGAAAACACTTATTGATGATTGGAAAAATAAGATCTGATACATATATACAATGGAATATTATTCAGCCATAAAAAAGATGAAATACTGCCTTTGCAACAACATGGATGGATCTTGAGATTATCATACTAAGAGGAATAAGTGAGATGGAAAAAATCAAGAACTATGCTTTCACTCATATGTGGTATATAAAACTAGAAGCAACAAATGAAAAAAACAAGACAAATAAACAAAACCCATAGACACAGATGTGGTTATTACAAAGAAAGTGGAGTAGAGAGAGAGAGAAAATAGTAAAGGGGGTCAAATATATCGTGACAGAAGGAGATTTGATTTTGGGTGGTGAACACACAATGCAAAATATAGATGTATTATAGAACTGCACACTTGAAACCTATATAATTTTATTAACCAATGTTACCCCAATGAATTTAAAAAATGGTGTTTGCATTTTTTTCAGGCATGTTCTAAATAGAATGGGTCATAGTTTCTGGAATTCCAACTTTTTGAATGTCTATGTTAAAAAAAAAACTAAAGAGTATTTCTGGAAAAGCAAATCTCTCATTGGCCTCATGAAGTATTTGTTTTCCAAATTTGTATTATTTCCCTTAGGATCAAATCTGCCCTGTCAGTATCTCAAAAATTAAAATGCGACCTCTTTCCAGAAGCCTTTTGTTATGGACTGAGTTGTGTCCCCCCAAAATTCATCTGTTGAAGCCTAATTCTCAATATGACTTTAAGGTCTTTAAGGAGGTAATTAAGATTAAATGAGGTTGTAAGATTGAGGCCCTAATACACTAGGACTAATGTCCTTATAAGAAGAAGTAGAGACACCAGCGAGTTCTCTCTTTCTGCATGCACATAAAGAGGCCATATGAGAACACAGTGAGAAAGCAGCTGTTAGCAAGCCAAAAAGAAAAATATCATCAGAAACCAACCCTGTGGGCACCCCGATCTTAGACTTTCAGCATCCAGAACTGTGAAAAAATAAATTTCTGTTGTTTAAGTCACCTAGTTTGTGGTATTTTGTTATGGAAGCCCTACCAGACTAAAACAGATTATGAAATCTGTATTATTCAGGGTGGTCCAGAGAAATAGAACCAAGAGAGTGTGTGTGTGTGTGCATGTTACACATATGTATAGATAGATAGATAGATAGATAGATAGATAGATAGATAGATAGATAGATAGATGAGAAAATTCATTATATGGTATTGACCGACGTGATTATGGAGCCTGGAAAATCCAAAATCTTCATTGTGGACTGGCTGACTGGAGACCCAGAAGCCAATGGTTCAGATGAAGTTTGAATGCAGTCTGATGGAGAATTCACTTTTGCTCAGAGAGGCCAGATTGGTGGTAGTGGTGTTCTGTTCAGGACTTCAACTGATAGGATGAGGCCCACTTACATTATGGAGAGCAATCTGCTTACTTAGAGTTCACTGACTTAAATGTTAATTTCATCCAAGAATACCCTCCATGTTGACACTTAAAATTAACCATCACACCTTTCAAAGGCATTTTCAAATTATACTGAAATTAAGCAATATATAATCTAAAATTAAAGCATAGCCTTCTCTTTTAATTTTGCAATATCTCCTTTCAATTTTGAAATTTCACCAATTTTATAAAAATCCTGAGACATATAATATAGAACTTCTTTCACTGGGTTAATCATGTGCTTCATCATAATAGATAGTCACCTGAGGGAAGAGATCTCCTTTCAATCATTTTTTAAGAATGTTCTTCCCACATTTGTTTGAATATCATGTCATTCTTTTCCTTTTATAAAAAGGAGCACTATCTATAAAAGAATAAGCATCCATGGGATAGGCACATAGCATGCTTCATATGTTATGTCAGAAATACCTATGCGCACCGAGAGCCCCAATATTTAACCTCAACACTGTTTGGAATTGTTACTTTTCAAATAGGATTTCATTCATTGTGACATGATATAGTTAAAATGAAGTTCAGTAATAATATTAGTAAAAAATCAACTCTAATATGTAAGTTGAGATATTTCTTTTTGAAAATGATAATTAATACTCACCAAAAAGCCCATCTGACAAGGAAGAATTTAAAAGTCAAGACAGATGTTTTATTTCATTTTATTTATGGTTAGTCATAAAATTATTATATGTGTTATTTTTTACATAAACTGACAGTTATGAATACTCAAGCTATTTCATGTCTGTAATGAATTTTGGCATCATGAGCTCTGTTGTCCAGAACATTTGTAGCCTTAGTTACTTTTTACCTATTTTATTCCTGCTGTGTGCCAATAGCTATGCCCACAGTTTTTTCCTAAGTGACGATCTTCTCTTTACTTACCATTAATTTAAGATGATCAATCTTACTCGGGAAACCCACATTCTTTCTTTACCTTGTGCTATTTTATCCAACTTAAAGGATTTACTCAGTGCCACTTAATGATTCAAAGATTGTAATAAAAAAAGTGTGGTCTTAGTTCAGGCTGTTATAACAAAATATGAACTTAGGGTTTATCATCAACAGAAATTTATTTCTCAGTTCTGGAAGCTGGGAGTCTGAGATCATGCTGCTAGGATGACCGGGTTCTGGTGAGAGCCCTCCTCCATGTTGCAGATGGCTGACTTCTCATTGGGTCTTTCCTCATTGGAAAAACCTGAGATAGCTCTCTGTCCTCCTATTATAATGGCACTAATCTGTCGGCGTCCAGCGCAACACAGGCTGTGGGGAGGCGAGAAGAGGCAGCTTTGGGTTAAGCTTTAAGAAAGAAGCAGAGACTCAATGCGGTTAAATCTCAGAGGGCCAAGAGTCTCGCAGCCTTGAAAGACTGTAGCCCCTAATCAGACCGACTGACAGTATTTATTGATTACACACAAGGAAGTTACATTGTTTAAGACACGGTCTGTGAAACTCATCCAATATGTCAGACAATTACCTCAAACCGAAATTATTTGTCCCAAAACAGCCGAAGCATATAGTCTCATGATGACTAAGGTGCTGTATGCACCTCCCTGGGGGGCAAAGTCTCTCCTGGTGAAACTATTTCATGAGCTGAGCAGAAAGAGCTTGATCTTATCGCTCTAAAGACCTCTCTCACAATTAGGTGAGAGGGAGCAGCAAGAGTCAGCAGCAGCTTTTCTCAAGCATGGGGGAAGGGGAGGCAAGGCCCCTTCCCAGAACTTCCAAGGCAGCTCATCTGGGGGGTCTCCACAGGGTTCCGTCTGGCTTGAGTTGTCCCCACTCCCCCCAGCCCCCCCCACCCCTGCCGTGGGGAATCTTACTGTCTTTGACTGCAAACCCTTCTTTTGGAGACCAAGCAGAGAGACACAAGGTGTAACACTCAGTCCCAGAGAAGCCCAGTCCCACACTCTTCTTTCCTTAAGGAAAGGTGCGGGGGGATAAACAGCTAGGCTGTTGTGTGACCACACTAATCCTACTCTAGATGACCCTCATGACCTAATTACCTCTTAAAGGCCCCACCTCCACATACCGTCACCATGGGGATTATATTTCAACATAAGACTCTTGGGGGCACAAACTTTCAGTCTGTTACCACTGTGATACGGTATTATTCTTGATGTGTTTTTTTGCTCCCGGTATTAGTTTTAACTGGCCTTTATTGCTTAAGGTCTTCTCAGTTTTATCTCATTTGTCAAAGATGAGAAACACATACGTCTTTTATCCCAGAAAATGTTGGAATATCTGGTATTCTTTTATTCTTGAAAACTTGCCAATTTATTTCTTAGCTCATATCTTTCTTGTATCTTGATTGTGAGCAATCAAGACACACTAATACTATTGCTTCCTAATCTCTTTATCTAAAGCTACACACTAAATCAATATATTACCTTCCTTCCAAGTTATCATAGGTGATACTTCTACCTAATGTTTTGTGCAGAATAATACGGATTGTCATCTTTCCAGACTCCTACAGAAATGTCCTTGATACCTGTTGCCCAGAACCAAAATTAGTGACATGGCATTTAGGGTTTTTATCATTAGAACCTCATTTCTGGCAACAATTTTGTCAATCTGTATAGATAAGTTATACTGTGATAGCAAATGATTCAAATATCTTAATGATCTATCAAAAAGTTTATTTCTTATGTTACATATCCATTTGGGGTCAATTGCATGTATTCTTCACAGGACACAGCTGATAAAACTGACTGCTTTCTGGGGCACGATGATCACAACAGACAAATAGGAGAGAAGGTAATGGACAAGACTGTAGCTCTTACAGCTTTTGTTTAGAAGTAGTCATATGGCCAAACCTGATGTCATTGGAGCAAGAATGAATTATCTTTCTATAGAGGGAAGTGCTCCATGGGATGGACGTTATTGGGAGAAAAAGCAAAACTTTTGGAGGATAACATAATATTCCACAAATTCATTTTTTAAAATAATGATACTACCTAACACTTGCTAAGTATTTGCTATGTACTAATCATGGTTCTAAGCATTTTATCAGTGCTAAGTCAGATGATGGTTAGAATAACACCATCATGCAGCAAAAATGCTATTCCCATTTTACAGATGAAGGAATTGAGGCACAGAGGGTGGAAAGGTTCTTTATGTGAAAAGTCACATAACTTGTCCCACTCATATTCAAACTAGGAGGTCTAGTGCCAGAGTTTGGAATTGATCATTACAGGATATTGACCCTCCTTAAGCTGTTCATATAAGTCGTATACACATATTCATAGGTATATTTTAATATAATTTATAATTTTTAATTTAATGTAATTTAACATAATTTTATAATACAAAGCTATTAGATTTTTTCCAAATCCTTTGTCAAGTCTATTTTCCCCTATACTATAACTCTTCATGTTTTCACTTGTAGGCCAAAGGTGGTTTATCTGACCACAGAAATTGTTTAGAAAAAAGTTTACAAAATTATCCTACCACTCATAAATAAGTACGGCCTATTGATCTTCCAGTAGAGAATTCCAGAATTGTGTTGTAAACCTGAAATACATAATTTTGTTTTATATATTTTTGTCATAACAAATAAGAAATAATATAAATGGGAAAAAGGAAAGGTTTCAAATATTTTATTGTCTCAAACAATTTTTTTCATACCCAGCTTCTACTGTATGATTTCTCAAGACGCATTATGCTATGGTCTTATGAGCTTTAAACATTGGGTTCTCTGCCTAATGTGAAAGGGGAATGATTAAGATGCCCCTAAATAGAAGCATTTGTGGGATATTTAGAAGAGTTTATAGTAGGGAATGCAGATGTAGTTTATTTTAACGTCTTCTTTTAAATGGGAAAATTTTGTTTAAATTTTTTTACTGAGTGACTTCCTAAAGTCTAAGTCTCTTGATACATGATTCCTTCTAAAAGAGCCAACTAGTCAAACCCTTAGTGACCTATAAGATTGTGCTTTCTGACATGTGTTTCTAGACAGCTGAATACATTTAAATTGAATGGTGTGTGTGTGTGTGTGTGTGTGTGTGTGTGTGTACTGCTGATTTATTCAGGAAAGTGAAACTATTCTTATTTAAAACAGAAATATGGATAATAAACTATGGCCACCAAGAAAACAAATTCTCTTTGGAATTTTTGAAAAAAGTATAATTAATTTGGAATTACCCTAAAATTCATGTTGATGTGGTTATATTTTATAGTCATGAGAATAATAATATTTCTATATTGCCTCAGGAAGTTTATCATCACAAAATTCTGGCTTAATCATGATTTATACATAAGACTTTGTTAGTGATTTTAGCTATTTTAGTTTATAGAAAAATGTTCTTGCATGTTCTTTAGTGATATATATTCGTTTTCCTCTTTCCATAGCAAAATTCTTTCCTATTTTCATTTCTGTATTATTTTATCTAACTTTAGATATTTTTGTTCATATTTTATCTTCTTATGTTTTAAAATTAGATCTTACTTTAATGGAATATAAAAAGCATCACAAGATAGATGCTTCAAAGGTAAGAAATACAGAAAATAGATCATATCTCAAATCACTTCAGAGAGACTCTTAAAACTCATAAATATCAGAAAACAGGTGTTTCGGAATCATACTCAAGATTCAAATACAATTAAGAGGCGTGTAATTTTGGATAAGATACTTAACTTCTGTAGACTTTTACCTAAGTTGGCAGGAAGAATAAGTGGGGAAATATATGTGAATACCTACAACATAATGTCCAGAGCATATTAGGTTTAAAATAAATGTTACTTTTATTTCCTGGATCTGATGTCTAATTCTGTGATTTTCAAACTACAAATACTTTTTGAAAACAGCAAATGAAATGTTATGTGAACTCCCACATCAGAACAGGTATGAGCACATGTGCTATAGAAACAGTGTCAGTGGGAGCAGAGAACCCTATCAGCTCACTGATCACTGCCCCTTCCTACTTCTGTCTCCCTGGATCAAACACATACTATAATGGAGATAAATTAATCAGTTTAGAGAATTTTCAAGTACATCGCAAAAGAACAGTAGAATTTTGGAGGTTCTGAGATTTTACTTTGTATAACAGATGTTCTTTTGTATATCACAGTATATATCACTAGCTTAGTGATTTCATTCAGTCTCATGGCATTAAAACGATCTGTAACCACTTATGAATTTATATCTTCAGTCTAAACTGTCCTCCTAAATTCTGGTCTCATTCATATAACTGCCTTTTTTACGTCTGTACTTAGATGCCAGTATATATCTCAATATAATCCCAAACTGCCCTTCTAGATCTTAAATGATGGCAAGGAACTTAGTTTGGCTCTCTCCAAAAGTAGAACTGAGACCAGAATTATGGCATAGGAATTATATTTGTGAGGTGATCACAGAAGAAGGAGAGGGGAGCAGGACGATTGAGTCAGGACAGGAAGAACAGTCAATATAAGAGTGTGTTATCAAGGTCACTGTTGTGAACAATGGGGCTCAATTCTACTGGGATCCTGAGAAGCAATCAGAACGCCTTCAAAATTTTTCCATCTGAAGGATGGGATGTTGAAGCATTTATACGCTGGCTTCTGTCTCCCATTGTCAAGGAGGGCCCCAGAGGTGTTAACACCCTCATCCTTTCTGCATTTACAAGCAGGTTAAGTGGACTCCTGTAGACTTAGAGAAGACCCTGGGGCAGAAACAAAAAGACCCTCTGCACTGTTGGGGAGGAACGGGACACTTGTGTGGTCTAGTGGACCACATCTGTGGCCGAATCAGACGGTGGTAATGGGCTGTGATGTGGGATATTGGGAACATTTCTGCCTTGTGCACCCTGCATTAAATCCATCCTGTGACTGAGTTTTCAAAGTGGTGGTAGGCATAAACTCTGTTCACCACCAGCACTGAAGACAGATCACTGACCAGCATCCAGCAAATGAATCATCCTGGCCACCTGTGTTTTGAGTGCTAACTTTGGTAGATATTCTCTGGTGGGCACGGATGTAAGACACAGATATCTGCATGATTTGTACCCAAATCAGTCAGAGTAAGGGTAAAATCTTGAATGATTTGTAAATCATTCAGAGTAAGGGTACTAGAAGAGAATTCATCGTGAAAATGATACATAGAAAGGGCCTATTAAGTAAGTTTACAGGAAAGATAATAGATTTCTAGGACATGTGTCAAGCTTGAGAAAGAATTCATGGTATGAAATTTGCAGAAGATATTTGAGGCAGAGTTAAGAGATTAATCTTAGATTAAGAAAGACAACTTTGACAATATCCTAGTCATAGAAATACATGCAAATACCAAATATTAGTTTTGTTTTTGTTTTCTTGCTTTAATATTCTGAAAAGTGAAATATTCAAATATTTTATATACATAAAAATTTCACTCCCACATATGTCCCCAATCTTCCTATTACTTCTTCCTTTATTAGTAACTGAATATTTTAGTTTCTGATATATTCCTCCAGAGTTTTTTTCATGTAAATAAACAAGCACAAATAACTATTTTTATTTCCTCTTTCTTTTACAGAAAAGGTAAATACCAGACATATATTTGCACCTACTTTTAATTTAACAGTATCTTAGAGAAATTTCATATTTCTTCTTTCTTCTCTACTTCTTGTATATAGTCAATAGTGCTTTCTTAGTGTTTTCCTTTATATTATCATGTGCTTTTATTTCTTTGTCATTATTTGTAAACTTTAGATGATATCCTTTGATTCCCAGAAATTCAACAAATTTACTCTACCTACAACCTTTTTCTCCCTTTCCTCTCCCAATTTTTGTTGTTTTTATCTTTTAGGCAATGTGTTGCCATAAAACATTTATGATCTGTTCTGTCCTACTAATCTCTTGGATCTTAATTCTATACTTAAATATATTAAATGTTCATCCCAGTTGTTTGCCTTCTTTTTGCAATTATTTCTTGGTTAGCTGAAATTCACCCTCATCACATCAACAATATGCGTACCGTGTTTTCCCGAAAATAAGACCGGGTCTTATAATAATTTTTGCTCCAAAAGATGCAGTAGGGCTTATGTTCAGGGGATGTCATCCTGAAAAGTCATGCTAAAGGTTATTTTCTGATTAGGTCTTATTTTGGGGGAAACATGGTATGTAAGAAGAGACCAGGAAAAATTATTTTCTGCATTCTTGTCTTTTCAAAACTAATCTTTTTTCTTGAAACTCAGTGTGGCTGTTTATAAAATCCTTGGATCCTAATTTCTTTACTACCTTATTCTGTAGGTGTGTTACTCTAATACAGTCTCCATTTTTCTTTGCAGCCTGATTTTTTTCCCCTCTCATATGACTTTTTTGCTTGGCTGCCCAATGTTTGTGTGTGTGTGTGTGTGTGTGTGTGTATTTTTATGCTATTGATATACTTCCTGTGGTACGCAATGTGCCTTTTCAATTTGTAAATTCAAGTTCTTCTTTTACTTCAGTAAAGTTTTCAAATTTGAACCTCCAAATACATGTCTTGTTCAGGGGATTAGGTAGTGTATATTCTCTATCTTTTGCTTATCTTCTGTACTACTATCTCCCCTCTAGTCTTTTGTAGCTCTTTGTTCTCACTTTTCTTTTTTAACTTTATTTTAAGTGATTTTCTGGGACCTATCAGCTCCAAGTCAAGTAGTTGTTTCCATCTAGTCATGGAGGGTACAGCTCACAGTGGCCCATGTGGGGATCGAACTGGCAATCTTGTTGTTAAGAGCACTGCACTTTAACCAACTGAGCTAACCAGCTGTCCTATTTTCACTTTTTAAAATTCATTTTCTCCTTTTTATTCTTTGTGGCTCTTAAAATAATTTCAACTGTGTCTATTCTTTCTCACTCTCCTTTGAGTATCATCATTATTTCTCCTATGGTTGCATTTTCTTCTACTTCTTTTTTGATTTCTACTGCTTACCACCCATATTTTGACTCATTCTGTTGACTTCACATTTCTTTCCTGAATTCTTTCAATTTTAACTTTCTTTTTACATGAAGTTGTGTCATTTTAATTTTGAGTCTTAAAATTCAATATTTTCATCTCCACCATAGCAACATTTTTCTGGTAAGAGTCACTCATCTATTGATAAGTTTTGAGGTATACTGAAGCTCTCTGAGATTCTTCTGTATATTTCCTCTTGCATAGTTTTTACCTGATCTCAGCTGCTTTGGCAGCAATCCTATGTACTTTGGAGATTATATGTATACACACACACACACACACACGTGTGTGTGTGTGTGTGTGTGTGTATACGTACATATACATTTAGTTTTGTTGGAAATGCACCTTGCAGATTTTCTTTTTATTTTCTTGGTGATTTTTTATGGATTCCAGAAGGAGAAGAAGAAATTGCCTTATGCAGCCATGTTCTTGCTGCATGTCCCAAGTTTTATTTTCTCACTTATTATTTCTGAATTAAGATATGAAATGTGGCTGTCCCATTAAGTTCCTTGGAATAGTAATTAAATCATAAATAAAAATGCAGAGCCATGAAAAACAACTACTATCATGAAAAACTACTATCGTCAATAATCTATTCATTATAGGCAATCTTAGAATAGGAGACTACCTATGTATAGAGATTTTTAAATGCTATATTTCATATTGTAAGTATAAAATTTAGTTATATTAAGGACTAATGGAACAACATACATATTTCAGAAGTTCAAATTTCAGTACATTTTTATTAATTAGAATGGTAAAAAATGATTAATTGCTTATTCTGATTCACAAAGCAGCTCAGGACCAAAATAGCCAATTTCATTATTTTGATGATTATTTGCACTGATGAAGCCTCTGTATGAATTACAGTTGTTGACCATATGTGCACTGATTTTTATAAACAAAATACTTTTCTTCACAACTACTTAAAAATATGTACAACACATGCAACCAAGACCTTTTTTGTCAATGTGAGGGGCTATCAACACCAGTTATCTTTAGTGTTTTCTTAAAAAATAAAAATCAGATTTCAGCATTAAGTACAGGAGAGGCAAAAGCTGTAAAATTTGCTATACCATATAACGCTGGACTTGTTTGTACACAATAGTCATCTGTTACATGATTGGAATACCAGTCAACCACAGAGACATTGTTTTTTAATTAGCAAGCGACTCAACTACTGGAGTTGGAAAAATATTTGGTAAGTCCAAGTTTTAGACTGCTCAAAGTTCAACAAGAAAGAGAAAGGGACTCAATAATTCCATAATCCTTACTTCCCCCCTTGATTTTGCATTGTCTTGCACCTGCCTTAATGTTAGGATTCTTCTTACACATGGTTTTAGTTTAAATTTAAATTAGTAAACCACCATGGGCAAGACGTTGCATTCTCTTGTTTCCTTAGCCTCTCTCTATTTAGTGAGAAAACTAGTTAGATGCTAAAAGTGGATGGTAAAAAAGAACTTTTGACTAAAAAGGGTAGCAGATGTCATACATTTTCGAAAGCTATATCATTTGTTTCTATTGACTCAATTAATGAATTTAGCATTCCCAAGAGAAAATCTGCTAAATAGCCTGAAATCAAGTGAAAACCACATGTGAGAAAGAGGTAAATTATGCTAAATGACACTGAAAATGTGGTAAGAGTGGAAAATTCCCATTAAAAAGGCTAGGAGATAATAATTTAAAAAAAACACAGATAAATTATTGCAAAAAATCACATGTTTATAAAGGAGGACTTCTTGGACAAAGAGTATAACTAATCATAATCACAGAAGACATGACTATGCTACTTCGTGGTTACTTTTCTTAATGTACTTTAAATTTAAGTTGCACGTACCATATCTATGAGTATTCATCAGCAAGAATTATTTTTCATTACTGTTAAGTTTTGAGGAATAAGCATAAAAAGGAGACTGTCTCCTTCTCAGTCTAACAAATACATCACAGATAAACATCTAATTATTACAAGTTTTAAGGAAATCATGGTTGGCAGGCAATGGAGAGAGAAAAATATTTATTTGTATATGAAAGACATGAAGCCAGAAATCTAGCATATGAGTATATTACCTCATTACATTATCATTATATAAAGTTTAAAATTATATCTACAGTGTAGCCCCAGATGTATCATCCCTCAACTTCCTTGTTAAATACCTATAAAACCATACAAAAAAGATAGAAATTTGCTAAGTGAAATAAGCCAGACACAGAAAGAAAAATACTGCATGATCTCACTTATATGTGGGATCTTACATGCCATTTTGTAAGATGAATAAATTCTAGAGATCTAATGTACAGCATACTGACTACAGTTAATGGTACTATATTGCATAATGGAAATTTGCTGAGAGTAGATTTCAGGTGCTCTCACCACACACACACATACACACACACACACACACACACACACACACACACACACACACACACACCAAAAACAAACTAATAAACACCACGATGACAAATGCCGGGGCCTGGTTGATATTCCCACTAGCTACCAGGTAGACAGAACCAGGATAAAAACAATGCATCCTGATCTCATGGCACATCTGATATTTCTTCATTCAGTAAGAACCCATGGAACATGGGGAGTCTATATTTCTAACACAGCCTGCCCCCAGCTGAATAAAAGACCTAGGGGACGCTTCCCATTACCATGCACTTACACAGTGGAAAGTTCGCAAACTTAATTGACGTTCATATGCCAGATATTGTAAACCCTTCACATAAATTAATTTTTTTTTTTTAGAAATATTGAGGAGGATATTGTCATTTCATTACTCATACCTTATAGATGAGAAACTATAGAAGCACAGATGAGAAGCACAGAAAAGTAAAGTTCACAAAACTAATAAGTGATGAAATCTGGATATGAACCCAGGCAATTTGGATCCAGTTTCTAGATGTCATACAGAAAGATAGTAGGACCCAAGTGGGCCCTGCACTCTACCTATCTCAGAGATCCACTTCAAATTTTATAAAAATATAAAGCATCAATGGAATCAATGAAAAAAAATGACAGGACCTGAGGAAAGAAATATTCCGATGAACCAGAGGAAGAGGCACTTCTAGTTACATGGAATCATCAATATTGTGTCAGATGATAGAAGAAAACCTAAAATCATTAAGTGGAGACAAAAAGAGACAAGCAGATAGAGTGGAAAGGGTGGTAGGAGATTAGAAAAAATTTCAAGAAAATCGAACTCAATAGCAGATTTAAAATCCATGATATACTGTATACAATTTAGTCAATAATGAACAGGATAAACTTGAATGAGTTTGCAAAAGACATGAGTTGAAAATTGATACTCTTGGAGAAACTATTAGACCAAATGGAAAAGAAGGAATAATCTAAGATAACAGTAGATATCGTTTTATGAGATGGAAAAAATACCTGATAAACATTGAAAGAGCTCTCGATGTCCTACACAAAACAAATTAAAATATATTTATGCAAGGTTGTAAAAATAAAGGTAAAATATGTCTGCCTTGTTTTGTCAGCTCAAATAAGTAAGTACTATGGGGAATTATCAACTTGTTATCATTTTGATAGAACTCATCCCTAAAATCACATGAGCCCTGGACCAAAGGCCCAGACAATGGCAATTTCTTAACAATATTTTCTGTTTCTATTTATGGAGTGGGCATCCTGTTCCTTTCTTGTTCAGTGTTGGTCACTTGTATAATTCTAGAAAAATAAAAGGACAATCAAAAATTTCAAAATTTACAGCTTAGTTACATAACATATTTTAAAATATTTTTAAAATATCTCCTACACATTTGTGGTCATATATCCTTTCTCATTCCTAATGTTATGCCTGCAGTTTTTTTCATATGTTAGCTATTCCAGAGACTTGTTTATGTCATAGATCTTTTCAAAGAACCAGCTTTTAAATAAAACTAGCAATTCCACTGTTTTCTTGTCTTAGCTTCTGCTCTTATTTTTATTATTTCCTCATGGGTTTCTTAAGCTTAGCTTTTGTGGAGTGTTTTAACTAGTTTCTTGAGTTTAATGTTGAATTTGTTTCGTTTCTTGATTAGTGCTGAGTGCATTTAAGGCTACTTTTTTTTTCCTTTCTTGGGCTGTATTCCATAACTGGTGGTGTAGTTGCAATATCTAACTAGTCTGCAAGTGCAATTTTTTGTTTTCTCAGTGATACATGACTTATTTAAGAGAGTGCTATTAAATTTTTAAATGGATAAATGTTCTGGATAGTTATATTTCTCTTAATTCTTCCTATTGTTTTCTAACTTTATTTTACTGTAGATGGAAAATGTAGCTTGTACAATTCAATTTGGGGGAATTTTGAAAGATATTCTTTCTGGCCTAATGTAAAATCAATTTTAATGCTTTCATGGCAGTTGAAGGTGTGTTATTTTTAGGAGTCAAAGTATAACAATTAAATCAATTTTATTTACTGTATCATTAATTTTCCATGCATTCTGTGTAATGGATATTCCTAGTTATGGCTGAGCAAAATTAGTTTCTGATTTTCTATTTTTTGATTTCTATTGTCTTTCCCAACCTGATTGAGGCTGATCAAAATAAGTACTCTGGACATACACTCAAAAATCAAATATCTATTGGGCGATTTTATATATATGCATAAATATGAATGTATATCATGCTTTAAACAATTTTGTCATGTGCTTATAATAACTTTCTTTAACATAATTTGATACAATCAAATGTATATGGGTTACCAAGCCATATTAGTGCTTTTAATACAAAATTTAATTTGCTGTTAGATTTGTAGCAGCCTCTGCCTAACTTTTTATTTCTTGACTTAATATTTTGCATTTAACTATTTAGCCTACTTACGTCACTTTAAATATATCTGTTTAAAAGAGAATTTGGATAACTCTTCTCACTTAATAAGGGATTTTTGTCCCATTTACATTTATTTCTAAAATTCCATGTTTCCAAATAGATCATGATATTAATAGTGTTGCCAAATGAAAATGTTTTCCACGGACAAATAACTAAGTATACGTTGAATACTACAATAATTTCTAGAAATTCAAATTTCACATTAGAATATTAAAGCGCCTAATAATTTTTGAATAAACAAATATGTTTAAATCTTATTAATTCTGCCGGTGATTGAAGTTAAATTAAATATAAGTGAATCAAACTAATTTTTCATAATTATTCCCATGCAAAGCTTGCAGTCAAAATTTTATATATTTTTCAGCTCAAAATCATAAGACAAATCTGTCAGATTTTTAAATATAAAAATGACTTACTGGATACACAAAAGTATTTTCAAACAGATAGCAAAAACACTATTATGAGTTTAATTAACTTTACCATCTCTATAATTGGGTACTTTTAAAATAATATATTTATATTTTAGAGCAGTTTCAGGTTTATAGAAAAATTGAGGAGAAAGTAAACTCCCCTATCGCGCTTCTCCTCCTGTCTCCCCACCCACACATAGTCTTTCCTATCATTAATATCTTGCTTCGGTGTGATAGATTTCCTTAATTAATTAACGGATATTGGTACATTATTAACAAAGTCCATAATTTACCTCAGGGTTTTGTACAGTTATATGGGTTTTGATAAATGCATAATGTATCAACCATTACTGTATCATACAGAATAATTTCACTACAATAAAAATCATTTCTGCTCCCCCTATTCATTCCCTCACCCTCTAGCAATCCCTGACAACTACTGGTCTTTTTACTGTCTCAATAATTTTGCTCTTTGCAAAGGGTTATATACAGATGCTCCTCAACTTATGATGAAGTTACATCCTGATAAACCAATTGTAAATTGAAAATATCATAGTTAAAAATGCATTTAATACACTTAAACTTCCAAACATCACAGCTTAGCCTAGCCTACATTGAACATGCTCAGAATACAATATTCAAAAAATGCTGACAACACCATACACTGTACATACAATATCTGTTGTTTACCCTTGTGATTGTGAGGCTGACTTGGAGCTGTGGCTCACTGCCTCTGCCCAACCTCACGAGAGAGCATCGTACTGCATGTTGCTAGTTCAGGAAAATATTAGTGTATATGGCTTTTACATCATCACAAAGCCAAAAAATTGTAAGTCAAACCATCATTAAGTTGGGGACCATCGTTAGTTGGAATCATACAGTATGCAGCCTGGCTTTTCCAGTCTGGCTTCTTCTACTTAATAATATGCATCTGAGGCCCTTCCATATCTTTTGGTAGCTTAACAGCTCATTTCTTTTTAATACTGTACCATATTCCATTGTATGGATGTACCACAGATTATGCATTAGCCTATTGATAATTTGTTTATCGACTCACCTAGTCCAAATTGTGACAATTGTGAATAAATCTTCTATAAACATCTATGTGTAGGTGTTTGTGTGGACATAAGTTTCCATCTCCTTTGGGTAAATACCAAGAAGTGTGATTGCTGGATTATATGGAAAGATTGTATTTAGCTTTGTAAGAAACTGCCACACTATATTCAAAGTAGGTGTATCATTTTGCATTCCCATCAGCAATGAATGAGAGTTCCTGTTGCTTCACATCCTTGTCAGCGTTTGATGTTGTCAGTGTTCCAGATTTTGGCCATTCTTATATTAACAGATAGTGGTATATCATGGTGGCTTTAATTTGCCATCCTCTAATGAAATAACGATGAGCATCTTTTCACATGCTTATTTGCCAAATGTATGCCGAGGTGTCTATTCAGGTCTTTCACCCATTTTGAAATGGACTGTTCATTTTCTTATTATTGAGTTTTAAGAGTTCTTTATATATTTTGGATACAAGTTCTTTCTTGCTACATAGTTTGCCAATATTTTCTCCTTGTCTATGGCTTATCTTTACACTCTTTCACATTTACAAAATAATCTTTCTGAAATTGGCAGTCACTTATATACCAAGAGATGCTGATTTATCATCTCAAGTTAGCTGACATTAATGTGTTGAAAAATCAAAGCACCCTGTTTTTGTATAAAATGCTAGTGGTTTTGGTATTCTGCTAATAAATAATAACAACAATAATAGTAACAACAATAAAAACAGTTGACTTTTTTTGTGTTGTGTCAGGCACTGTGCTAAGGGCTTCACATGTATCATTTCATTTACTCCTCATAATAACCTTCTGTATTGGTTACTACTGTTATTCTTATTTAACAAGTGGCAGCATTAGAGTATGGAAAGATTCCATAACTTTTCCATTACACAAGGCTTTTCAACTCCGTAGTATTATGTGGGGAAGAGCTGAGTACCTAATGCCCATATTAGAACCAATCAAAAGGCTCCAGATAGAGTAAATAAAATGTTCCCACTTTGAATTTTGAAAAATTAAGATATTTACTTCCTGACAGGTGAGTGGTTAAGGGTAAACAGTTTCCAGTTGTCCTTTAAAATGTTTTTGCAAAGTTTACATTTTCATTTAGCTTTGAAATAAAAACTTCTGAGTAAATAGAAAATGCTTGGTTAAAGATAAAATGATGGAAGACATACGTATTCCTACGTCTAAAATAACTAAAGTATTATTAAAGGTCAGTTCCAAATGATTGATTTTCAGGCACTCAACATTTTCTCAAACACTTTTGGCTGATTTCAAAGAGAAGCTATTTAGCTTCTTTTGCTAATTAATTTAATTAAGAAAAAATAGATAATTCAGGTTTTCAATAGAATATATATTACAGAGAACATTTGGAGGTGCGGAGGGCAGTATCTTATTTATATAAGTCACTCCAGTACAAAGAATGGTGAATGCCATAGTGTATGCAAGGAACACATTTTTAAAAAGTGAATCAATTGTTAAATAAAGTAGAACTTGAAAAAGATGAGTTCTTAAGACTATCAAAAGGTCAAGTATGCTTGTTTTTAACATTAGAACTGCAATGCATTTCCCATATTTTAGCTAGTTGCTAGTTTGTAAGGACATACCACCTCCCTTAGTAAGATAACATCTACAAACTTGAAGCCATGATACAGAAAGTAAATTAACCTGATAAGATAGCTACTATTTTGAGGTATTTTCCCTGTGGTTGGGACTATTTTAAATGTATGTCCTACCTTTTATACCATGTAGTGTTTACAATTACCCGAATGTATTTAGTTTTATCCACATTTTAATGGCCAAGAAATAGGTTAGGATGATTATGTGACTTTTTGAAGACAACATAAATTCTAACTAGAAAAACAAATGTTTAAACCCAAAGATTGTCTGCCTCCAGAACGCATGCTCTTAATCCCTGCAAAGAGCTTTTCATGGAAAGAACAATGACTGTTAAATAAATACAGGTTATTTTTCTGAATGAAAATAACTTACATTTATCCATAAAATCTTAAAATACTTTCTTCTACACAACCAATTTTGGAGGTTAAGCCTTCTTTAAATTCAGATTCTAACACTGTTTTGAATTTCTGGCCACTGACAGTTATGCAAATCATCTAAAACAGCTATGGTTACAATTGTGGATACATTGTTTTACTTTTACTATTGATTATATAATTTTGAGACAATCTGAATTATGTATTTTTTCTTAATTAAATTAATTTTGTTTTGAGATTTTACCATTCCTCTTGAGATTATCAGAATTTTTTTTGGTGGGGGCAGACGGGTAGTATTGACAGGGACCAGGTATTATAAAATTAAGAAAGATATTGAACTATTTTAGAGCTATCATGGTTGCTAATTTCGTTTTATTTTCCAAAAGTTTTTTTAGGACTTTTCTATTGTTACCATAGAGAAAGAAAACTTTCCCCTTCTTTCCTTCTAGGTTCTTTGGCTGGTCTAATAATTAAATTGACATAATACAGATTAATAGGAGAAAAAATAATTTTATGTGTACAGGAACCCAAAAGGTATGAGGCTCTCTGACAGTCAGGAAATTGAGGCATATATGTCATCCTGAGCTAAGAAGTGGGGTAGCGTCTGGGACTTCAATGGGGAGGAAGGCAATTCACAGGAACATGTGAAGAGCAAATGTTTGGTAAACAAATATCTGTCAGGCCATGCAGATAAATCTTTCTGAAGTAAAAACTTACCTCTGGTAATAGCTCTATTTCCTAATATAGGCCCACTCTCAAAATTTTTTTAGGCAGTTAAGGGGAGGTAAAAAAATCTTTATATATATATTTGATAAATGAGACACAAACAATACAGGTACAGTTAAAGACTGAATTTAAATTCATGTTACAAAAAGGTAAATCAATTTATAAGTTCACTTATTGATAACTGTAGATGCTAAAATTTTTACCTTTGATAATGTTTTATATTTTTTATAATTTATTTTTTTCTTTAAGTATAGTTCGTATACAATCTTATATTAGTCAAATTAGTTGCAGGTGTACAATACAGTGATTTAACATTTTTATACCTTGCAATGTGATCATCTCACTGATTCTAGAAATCATCTGTCACCATGTAAATTTATCATAATATTATCGACTATGTTCTCCTCCCACTTTCCATTCATTCTCCCACCCCCTCCCTTCTGGTAACCAACCCTTTAGTCTCTGTTTCTATGAGTCTGTTTTTGTTTTGTTTGTTAGTTAGTTTTGCTTTGTTTTGATTTTAGATTCCACATATAAGTGAAACCATATGGTACTTGTCTTTCTCTGTCTGACTTACTTTGTATAATACACGCTAGGTCCTTTCACGTTGTCACAAATGTCAAGATTTCATTCTTTCTTATTGCTGCATAATATTCTATGGTGTGTGTGTGTGTGTGTATGTACCACATCTTTATCCATTTATCTGTTGATGGACACATAGGTTTCTTCCATATTTTGACTATCATAAATAATGTTGTAATGAACATAGGGGTGCATATATCTTTTCAAATTAGTGTTCTCATTTTCTTTAAATAAATATCCATAAGTGGAGTTGCTAGGTTATATGCTCTATCTGTTTTTAATCTTTTGAGGAATCTCCATAGTGTTTTCCATAGTGGCTTCACCAGTTTGTAGTCCCCCCAATAGTGCACAATGGTTCCTTTTTCTCCACATCCTCTCTAACTCATGTTATTTGTTGATTTTTTTGATAATAGCTATTCTGACTGGTGGAATGTGGTATCTCACTGTGGTTTTGATTTACGTTTCTCTGGTGATTAGTGGTGTTAAGCATCTTTTCATATGTCTATTGATCCTCTTTAGAGAAATGTGTTTTCATGTCCTTTGCCCATTTTTCAATCGGATTGTTTATTTTGTTGTTGCTGTTGAGTTATATGAGTTTCTTATATCTTTTGGATATCAACCCCTTAACAGATATGGCCTTTGCAAATATACTCTCCCATTCAGTAGGTTGACTGTTTGCTTTGTTGAAGGTTTCCTTCACTGTGCACAAGGTTTTTAGTTTGATGTAGTCCCATTTGTTTATATTTTCATTTGTTTGCCTTGCTCAAGGAGTAGATAAGGTTGCCTGTTTTCACCACTACTAATCAACATAGTACTGGAAGTCCTTGCCACAGTAATCAGACAACAAAAAGAAATAAAAGATATCCAAATAGGAAAGGAAGAAATAAAACTGTCACTATTTGCAGATGAGATGATACTGTATATAGAGAACCCTAAAGAATCCAGAAAAAAATAATAGAATTAATAAAAGAATTCAGTAAAGTAGCAGGATACAAAATTAGTATATAGAAATATGCCACGTTCCTATGTACTGATAATGAACAATCAAAAGAAAAAAAATGAAGAAAGCAATCCCATTCACAACTGCATCAAAAGGAATAAAATACCTAGGAATAAACTTAACCAAGGGGGTGAAAGACCTCTGCTCTGAAAATTATAAGACAACTAAAGAATGAAAGTAAAGAGTACTTAAATAAATGGAGGGATACACCATGCTGATGGATAGGAATAATTAATATTGTTAAAATGACCATAGTACCCAATGCAATTTATAGGTTCAATACAATTGCTATCAAAATACAATGTCATTCTTTTTAGAACTAGAACAAATAATCCTAAAATTTATATGAACCACAGAAGACCCTAAATAGCCAACACAATCATGTGAAAAATAAAGTTGGAGGTATCATACTCTATAATTTCAAACGATATTACAAAGCTATAATAATCAAAACAGTATAGTACTGGCACAAAAAAGACATATAGATCGATGGAACAGAAATAAACCATCACTTATATCTTCAACTAATCTATGACAAAGGAGGTAAAAATATATACTGGAGTAGCAACAGTCTCTTCAACAAGTGGTTTTGGGAGAACTGGACCGACTACATTCAAAAAAAAAAAAGATACTGTACCACTCTCCTATGCCATATACAAAAATAAAGTTAAAATGGATTAAAGACTTACATGTAAGGCCTGGAACCATGAAACTACTGGAAGAAAACATAGGAAGTAAACTATCTGATATCAGTCTGAGTAATATGTCCCCTCAAGTAAAAAGCTCTCCTTGAGTCTGTTAGGCCTTGATTGGTTTCAGCTTGAAATAATCCATATGCCAAAGTGGCACATTCTTGGGTAGCCTGCCCTGAACCTCATCATTACTGAGTAGGAAATGATAATCTAAGAGATTCTTTTTTTCTTTATTTTTGGGGATGGAAGAATTGTCGTTTTCTGTCTTTACACTTTTATATTTTGATATTATTCCAAGAGAGAAGATTCACTTTCAAAGTGTACTTTTGTAGAGGTCATTAGGAAGTTCTCTGACAATCAGATTCTTAAGACTTCTTTCTCTCTTCTTCTCTGTTGGCTTTGTTTAAGAGTGCTGCATTTGAGTGAAACGCCAAAGGAGTATGACCGTTTCTGGGAGAAATATGGCATTACATTCCTTAATTTTCAGAATAGTACATATAGAGTTTTTCAACCCTGTCTGTCCAAATCTGAACTTCTATTCACCATGGTCTTGTGATCTATTACCAGGAACCACAGTCCAGCTTTGAAAACTTAAAAAGATTTTATTTATTTATTTATTTATTTATATCTGAAATTTAATAGTTTAAAAGCTGAAAATGCCATAAAATTTAAAATAATTGTCTCAGTGCTTCTAACATTTGGTATGAAGCATAACATATGGAGAATGCTGACTTACCAAAAGACTTTTAAGCTACCTTGGTATTCATTCAATTCTCTAGCTACCAAGCACATGTGAAAGGAATCCCTGCAAACTCCATGTTAAATAGAAAAATAACTTAATTCAGAAAATGTATGCCAAAAGTAATTTACATCTCGAAGAAAATTTGATCAACAAACTAGAGGAGAATGAAAGCCTATTTTAAAAAATGAGATGACTACAATGATGTTCTCAGAAAATGCCACTCAACATAGCATGGCTCCCTTTGAATGAATCATGATGGAAAAAGATAAAGCCCGAAATTAGGCTTAAGACGCAGCTATTAAACAGAGCAATGTGGATTCTACAAACATGACCTGCCTGAGGTTTTTCGTGACAACAGGGGTCTGGCCTGGGGATGTTGGGGAATGAGAATAGCCCTTCAGGTAGCGGCAGAATGGGCTTGCTTAATTTTTTCATCCCTGTAAGGTTACCAGAGAGTCTTACCGTTATCTGGGCAGGGTGGGGGGGTGGGCGGAGGGGAGTTAGGAGCATGATCTGGAAGTTCTCCACCAATAGTGTTCCTCAAAGTTACTACATGTTCTCTTATAGCTTTTGCCGAATGGTTCGTTGAGTTAAAAAAAATAATAATTCATAAATTTGCCTTCAAGCCTTGGTTTTCATGTCTATTAAATGTGTCTTTGGTAAGTCACAGAATCTCTCTGAGGTCCAGTTTCCTAATCTGTAAAGTGGGCATTATTCTTTACCTCATAGGTTTTTACAATGACCATGTGAAGATGTATATTTGAGGATAGGGCCTTCTGCCCTTGTTTGTGACTCTATCTCAAGAACCTCATTTCAGGCTTGTCACAGAATAGATGATCAATAAATACTGGTTGAGTAAGTGAAATGAAAAGGCAATTAATAAAGTATGAGTATGACTCACAAGAACTTAAAATCGATACAAATGCTAATTGTCATCATTATAAATTCTTCAACCAAAACTAAGACACAATATCATAGCATTATTCTTTCTCCATGTTTAAATTGATTTGCTGCAATTTTGTATATAAAAGGGTTCTTTTGAAAAGTGGTGAAATATTTTCAAGTAAATTCGAGTCATCAGTCTACAAAGAAAAATATGATGGCTGTCAATGCTCCTGATTTGAGTGATGGTGTTGATCGGTTGGGGGCAGGGAGACATTTTCTCTCGTGGCTTATTATAAAACTAAATGTGCTACAATGACTATCTGGTTTCCTCAGAAGAATATGGCATTGGACTGATTCCAAATAGAACTAAATGAGCATCACACAACAAGTCTTGCAAAGCTAGATGTTTTCGCTGTTAATGACAGATACTTTGTTCTCAAGCATACATCACAGTGAAAGCTACCTAAACAGATTGTCTGCTGGTCACAAAAATAAAGTTTTTAAAAAGAAGCCACTTACCAGAGATTCCTGCATCTTTAATATAAAAGCAAGGCTAAGAAAATCTTAGGGCCTTTAATTAATGAAGGTTTCACAGTCCGAGTAAACTATAGTTTAAAAATTCAGAAATAATTTTGTTTTGTTTTCCATTTTTCAATATCATTTAGGAATTCTATATAGCCAAAGTCTTTTTAGCACGAAATTAATACTTATGTACTGCTGGAAAAATTTGAAATATTTTAATACGTTTTTCTACAGTTTAATGTTTTTCATGCCCTATGCATTCCTTTTTCATTCATTCAACAATGTGGGTGTCATCTGGCAGCCCAAATCTTTCTTTTCAACTTTTTACATTTTAACATGATATTATATCCTGTGTCTTTGCTTTATTTTATAAGACTTCAAATGCCCATTTCTGTTTACAAAAAAATTTCTTCATGTTATTTGATTATACTTGCATCTGACTCACTTACCTTTCATTCATATAAAGAAAATGTTTTTCAGAAAGATTTTTATAGGACCTGTAAGATAGATCAAAAAGTGTATAAATAGATAAATTGTATCTTTTATCATCTGTAAAACTTATTTTTGCTCTAAGGAAATAAATTCAACAAAATATTTTGGCCAACATAAACTAATTCAACTATATAATCAAAAAATTTAATGCATTTCTAATATGTATATGTATGTGATTACATGTTTGATGTCATCTTTTTTGTGTACAGTGAGTTCTACAACAGTAACTTTTTTTAAACAATCAGAATATTACTTTATAACCTATAAATACATAAAGAAAATTTAATTTATTCTACTTTAATTTCTCATTCTCAGTGTTTATTCATTCTGTTCATTCAATGGTACATGAGCTCTAAAATCTCTTCTTTTGGGGGGCAAAAGATGTAGAACATAATATTTATCATCTGTTTATCCTACAATTTTATACTAGCATATTTTGTGATTAAATTTCTATGATCAAATATATCATACATATGGTACATAATTAACAATTTGGACTTAATAGAAAATTGCATTTTCTTTGCCAGCCCACATTTTTTCCACAAAATGCAAGAAACAGAATGAGCTTTTCTTATTTATATAGTCAGTAATTTCACATTCTATTTTCATTTTTTACTTGAATTTTAATTATTATATATGTGATTCATAAAAGGTTCTATTTCTCTCACGACAAATTGGGGGAAGAAATATTTTATTTCACTTCAGCCAAGACTATACTCAGATTGAATATCTTCTACGTCTCATGCAAATATTTTCCTAGTCTAAATATAATATTTAAAAATAATTCTGTATATTTATAGGGAATGAATGCTTTGTTTTAATTTTTATTCTTCTGGAAATATAGAAAGTAAATAGAGACCTGCCTCATGGGCTTGAGATGTATACTTAAGATATACACTAATCATGTGACAAATTGTTCTACAATGTGAGAAACAGTTTGTTAGTAAAGATAAACGTTTAGGTTTAAGAAAAGACAAATTAGCTTTAATTTTGTCTTTCAGTTTATGGAATATTCTTGAAGTTTAAATCAAAAGTAGAGGAGACACTTTGATAGATGAGAGCTACATGTTTATACAAAATAGGAGTGGTCTTCAGGGAAAGTCTTCTAAAGATAGGAAAGAAAAAGATAGATGTCAAGAAGAAAATCAGCAAGGGTAGAATTAGGTGATCATAAAAATGTTAGCACAAGATGAAAGAAAGAGAGCAATCAAGTGATCAAAAGCATGACCAAAAAGTAAGAATAGACAATTGACAAATACTATGGAGTGGTGAAGAATTAGGGACAGGATAAGAGGTCAACAGCCTCACAACCCAATCTTGGCAGAAGAGCAATTGCTGCTACCCTTATGCCGTTTACAGATTCAGCTTGTGTTCTGATATCCCTAGAAATTAGTAATTAGTGAGATCAGTGTTATGTTTTCCTGGAGAGAAAGAACTCGAGACTAGAGAAATTAAAGAAAAAAAGGCTGCCTAGGGACTGGGCTTCCATGAGACACTGCATACCTGCAGATGGGTTTAACAGTTGGGCTCCTCAGAAAGCAGGACCTTGTATTTATAGTGATGCAGCTGGAGGCACAAATGCCTGGGGACTGAGTGGGTTTCAGGAATATATGGAAGCTTGCGCTGACAACAAGTTGGCCTGGAACTGCACTTATCTAACAGTTAATCTAGACTGTCACAGACCTATCCTATTGGAATGAAAATGGCAGAATCATCTGATATGAGAGAAAACCAGGGTATGCTTTAAGCTTTAAGTACTCCATGGCACAAGTCTTCAACTCCACTAGTCTATTCCTGTGTCCAAAAGCCTCTTTGTGGTAATTCAGCACGCCAGAAGTCTCCAGAACCATTTGAGCTTTCCTAAACTGAACAGCCAGGAGTGAGCCATTAACTGAAGATCATAACTAAAATTAATATAGGGTATGGATAAGCAAGACTCTGGGGGAGTCATTATCTGTCTTCCAGATGTAGGGGGTGAAGAAAGTATGGGAGTAACTGTGCATCTGAAAATATTCATATTCTTTTGGCCCCAGTCCAGATTCTGACTAATAATTTTGAAATGCTGAGGACAGAAGTTAAACAGGCATCTAGATCCATGTCCACTAGGGAGCCCTTGATCAGCTAGCAGCAGGCCAGCAGTTGGAAAAGTTCTGAATCTTGAAGCCAGGCCAGGAAAATAAAACCTAGTGGGTCTGGGCCTATTGTAGGTACTAATGGAGGAAGAGAGACGAGATGAGGGAAAAGACCAAAGTCTAAGAAGCAAGGATTGATTGAGAAGTGAGGCAATTGTGTGAGTACAAGTTGCATAAACTTAAGGAAGATTCTTCTTATTAATGGCTCAGGAATTATAAGAACAGGGGCATAACTAGAGCCTTATATATGTTTTTGATTCTCCTGCCTAAATGCTGATGAGAGAATAAAGATGAGAAGTAGGAGCATATAAAAGCAATGGTCAGGATAATAGATTATTTGGAGTCAACTTTTAAAATGCTCAGGCATTTGAAAAAGGTGCTGTGTTAATCAATTAGCACTCTATTTGCAATGTAAACTAAAGTCACCCTCTTGGGTTTTTGTAACATTTCCAGAATGCTTTCTATGATTATTATTTGTAGCTTATTTTGCCAAAAGACGTTTTGTTTTTTAACTTTAATATCCAGAAAGTCATTAAGGAAAGTATCAGAATGTATTGCTTTCTCTTATATCTTTACCATTTTTTCTATTACAATTAAGTATTTTGGGAAGATTTGACCATAAAAATATAGAGCTAGCTCTAACATTTAAACTTAATATTAAGTAAAACTACATATTATACAGAAAAAAATACATATATATATACTATAATATGAATATTAGATAAAAATAATAACATTCATTGGAATGTTTACAGCTTTCCTGACAGCTATTAACTGATTCATATACTTATGTATAATTTTACTAACCAATGTCACCCCAATAAATTTAATTAAAAAACTGTTTACTGAGTACTTCCTAAAGCAGTTTCCTTATTTTCACCCAAATCATACTAGTTAGTTTTGGAAGACGATGTTTTGGGCTGTGTTATCACTGGTGCTGAAACATGGTGTACCAATACGACCCTGAAACAAAGCGTCAAAGTGTACAATGGAAGTCAGCCAATTCTCTACAACCAAAAAAGTTCCATGAGTCCAAATCAAGAGTCAAAACTATGTTGCTAACCTTTTTTAATATCAGAGGGATTATTCGTATATTAATTCATTTAAACCTCACAACATATTTTGAAGTAGATACATCATACATAGTTTATAGAGAGGAAACTGAAACACAAAGAGATTAAGTAACTTGTCCAGGGTTAATTTGTAAACTTCCAAGCCAGAATTAAAACCCATGCAGTATTCTCATGGGCCTATATGTTACCCTACCTCTATCGGAGGGAAACACACACACACACACACACACACACACAATGAAAACACGAAGCTTCATTTGAGGACCAAGTGAGATGAAATCAGTGAAATAAAACAGGACCAAAAGAGAAAATAAAACAATGCTTTAATATCAACAGACCCCTACAAGCCGTTAAATGACTACTCACCAGAATGTAGGCTACCAAATAAAGAAATAAATCTAAAAGTCACAAGATCAAGGGAAAACCTATTAAGTTATATACCCATCATTCACCAACTAGATCTGTTATCAATGACATATCTACACAGGATTCTTCTAATAGTCTTAGGACAAAATGAATCTCGAACCTTTTTACCCCCCGTCTTTTTGTCCTAAATATCATGCCTTGAAAATATGTCCTTAAATTCCTTGCTCATTCAAGGAAGTCTTGGAGGAAGAACATTTTTATCTTTAGCTATGCCATTCATTGATCCTTTTTTTTTTTTCTGTCCCACTTCTTGGCTCTCAGCTAAACTAATTAGGACCACTAATAAATTTCACCCTATCTGAGGCAGTAGAACTTTAAGAGATACCTTCAATAAAGTTGGCTTAAGAGTCCTTGTTTCTCAACTGAGAGCCTAAATATGATATATTGCATATTAACAATCAGGAAAATAATTTGAGCATTTTGCCCATCATCTGCATGGTTATTGCCATTCTCAGCTTCACATTGCTAGGGGCCCCTGATACCCAAAAACATTGCATCTGGGGCTAAATTTAAATCAAGCATGGAGTCAGCTGAGGATAACAGGCAGCCCTGATGCCAGCTGTAAAACAAGGAAAAGGAAGGTGGCAAAGGAACATTAACAGAATAGCTGGGCAGGAAAAGAATAGAGGCTGAAAGATACAGAAAGGAAAAGGGAAATGAGTTTTGGGTATACGGAAAAAGGAAAAAACAGGAGAAAGTAGAGAATAATTTAGAAAATATTTTTAAATATAGAAAATCCAAAGCAAAAGAGGTTGTTTTACTTCAATCAAAAAATGTCAGGATCTGGATTTCCTGCCCCATTAAGATAATATAGGTGAATTGAAAAACGAAGCGGAAAGAGACAGGATTTGGTGAGAGCAAAAAGGAAAGGGAACAATTAGATGTGTGAAGCAGAGAAAAATAAGAATTTTATGCTAAAATACACATGAAAATGGGTGTGGATAGATTTCATGACTATTTCTTACCTATGCCCTCTCAAACTGGATAAAGGCTTGAGCAATATCCTTTTTTCTAAACATTTACAGTAAGATAAAGTTCATTGTAATTGATTAGAAATTTTATTCATGTCAATTAGTTGGCATTAATTTTTTTTGTTGTTTAAATGTTATAACTTTCACTAGCTATAATTTGTTATCCTTCAAATAATTTATTTTTATATTACTGTAGAGGTTGAATTAATCAATTTTTAACTAGAATGTCCTTACAATTTTAACTACTCAAAATTAACCTACATATATATAAACTATACATATACATATATATGTGTATATATATATATATATATATATATATATATCAACCCAAGAAAATACATATACAGGAAAATAATATATTAGAACAAAAATAAGTGATTTTTAATTCCCTGGAATATATATTTCTCAATTTGCTATCTATGCACATGGATATGATATAGATTTTTACAGAAGTCAGATTATACTATAAACATTATATAGCAACCTACTTTTTACACTTAATATACTTTACACATTTGACTATGCAAATATAAACACCCCCATGATGTTATTTTCAGAGGCTTTGTGGCATTTCATCCAATGGCTAGACATTTCTGCCAACCTATGTAAAAGTTTAAGTTTTCCAGTTTTTTCTTGTATATAAAACAAAGAGCATCTATCATAGCTAAATTTTTGCACATATCCCTAATTATTGCCTTAATATGTTTCCCTGAAGAGAAATTGATTCAAAATGGACCTGTAGCCAAATTTCCCTCCAGATAATTTTTAATGATTTATAATCCCACTAATAATATATGAAAATTACCATTTGCATATGGAAGGGAGTGAATTGTTGGGAGTCAGAAGGCAAATGGTGGTGGTGGATAAACCCTAATGGGACCCCAATATACCTTTGTTCTTGAATTCACACCCTGTATAATCTCACCTTAAGGATAGGTCAACCCCATGATTTGTTTCTTTCTCATTAATAGAATATGGCAAAGGCGATAGGACGTCACTTGCATAATTGTTTTGTTATGTTATGTAAGACTGTTATGTTATGTATGTCTTTCCAGCAGACTAGAAACTCTATTACTGGTTTTGAGGAAGTAAACTGCCATGAAATAGTGGCGATGCTGGAGAAGTTCACATAGTAACAGACTGGAGGTGTCCTCTAGGAGCTGAGGGTGACTTTCATCAAGAAATCAAAACCCTCAGTCCTGCAGCTGCAAGGAAATGAATTCTGCCAACAACCTGAGGGAGTTTGGAAGCTGATCTTTCCCTAGTTGAGTCTCTGCTGAGACTGCAGCCATGGCTGATGGCTGGTGTGCAGCAGGCAAAGCCCTGAATGAGAACCTAGTTAGGCTGTGCTCAGAACTCTGACCCACAAAAACTATGTCAAAACAAATGTATGCTGTTTAAAGCCACTAAAATGGTGGTAATTTGTGAAGCAACAGAAAATTCATACAGTAATCAACCCATCAACTTATTTATTTACATACTTATATCAGTATTGATTTGTGGTTTCTTATTCTTTGCCATCATTCTTTATTTTGATGCTCATATTATTTCAGATTTGGCCAGTATGAACCCTTTCATTAGGATTTCTCTGTCCTTTTGACATGTGCCTATCATTCTTGATTACTTCCTTGCTTTGTGGTACAATGAGCCGTTCCAGGCTCATCTTAGGCCTTTTCTGACGTAACTCTGGAATCAGCGATTTTCTCCAAGGATCCTTGGTTCCTCTTGGATGGGGAATGGTTTTTAGGCTCAATGTGTGCTCATCACTGTTGGAATGTCACAATGTCACTGTTCCTAGGTCTTTTCTGTGGACATAGCCAGGGAATGCATAGATCCAGCTATATGTATTAGAAAGTGTGAGTTCTCAGTGCCTCTTGTCCAGTGTACTATAGTAACGTTCATTCTAGCTTTATCCTTTTCCATTTGTAGCCCCTTCCTAAAAGTGAGAAACCCAGCTCTCATTATTCATCACACATTTACCTATTTGATCAATCTCCCTGTATGTAGCTAATCTCCTGTGTCACTGCCCCTTCCTCTTAGCAGACATCTTCCTAATTTCACCCAGGTTCTCATATACTGTGCTAAACTCTATAGCTACCTTTCCTCCCCTCCGCCCCCCACCTTCCTGCCAGCATGGACATTCTCTTTATTCTGCTTGAAATTTGAATCCTAAAGCTAGGCTGTCTAGCCCCTTGCCCTCACATAGATGCCCGCCTAACCCCAACTGGACTCTTACATCCCATCTCAGCTCATCCTTCCGTACGGATACTCTCCGCTTTCCACTTGATTTCCGGCATGCTATGCCAGACAACTGCTATGTGTGGACATTTTCTCATCCCCCTCAAGCTCTGACAATCCATGCCAGACCCTCCTGCTTGAATCCCCTCTTCTGTCTTCAGGCTCTGATGCCCATAGGGGGACTTTCCCTGGATGGATGATTTCCTCACACGGTTTGGGCTTTGACACCCAGCTCTGGACAATCCACATTTAGGCTCTGTTACCCCTCATTAGGAAACCCTCTGCAGGACTCTAACCCCCTGCTTGGACTCTAATATCTTACAATGGAGTGCTCTAATATGTGGATTTCCCTCTTATCCTTCATGGGCTTCAACACCCAGGCCTGGCAGCCCTTCCATGCAGAAACCTTCCTCATCCTGTTTGGGCACTGACATCTCAATCTAGACCACCATGGTTCATTCTCTCTCCAGTGCAGACACATACCTGGCTCAGCCTTACCTAATAGCTTTGAACTTAATTATTCAGCAACAAGAAGGAAAAAAGAAAAGAAAAATTAAGGGAAGAGAAGGAGAATGGGAAGGGGAATAAGAAAAAGAAGAGGAGAGTGACGTCATAGGAATGGCGGCAGCAGGGCGCACTATCTGAGTCCTCCTCCAGATCTTGTTGCAAACGGGAACTATAACCCATCGAGGAAATTTTCGCTCACCACACAATATTGTGGAGAGATTCGTGGATTGCTTGAAGCTAAGAAATTCTTGGGGATAAGCTAACTGGACGGAGCAAGGAGAGGAGGAGGAGAAGCGGCGTGGGAGCGCCCGGCCGGCAGCGGCGGGAGAGCCCAGCCCCCAGCGGAGCCTCAGCTGGCGGGGGCGAAAACCGAAAACCACGGAGCCGGGCAGGCGCGGGATCCCAGGCGGAGCGGAGAGCGCAGAGACCGGGGATAGGCCCTTTCCCTGCTCCCACGGCTGATTTCTCCCGCCGGGAAGGCGGCGCGCCCTGCGGCGGTCGGGGGGCGCAGTCTCCATACCTGGGCCCCTCCCCCCGCCCTGCCCTCCCAATCCTACCCCGCCCTTCCAGAGACTGGGACTGGAAACCGTGGTGCAGCCCCGCTGTGCCGGGCGCGCAGAGCGCAGAGACCGGGAGGCGGGCGCTTTCCCTGCGTCCCGCGGCTGATTTCTCCCGCCGGGAAGGCGGCGCGCCCTGCGGCGGACGGGGGGCGCAGTCTCCATACCTGGGCCCCTCCCCCCGCCCTGCCCTCCCAATCCTACCCCGCCCTTCCAGAGACTGGGACTGGAAACCGCGGTGCAGCCCCGCTGTGCCGGGCGCGCAGAGCTCAGAGACCGGGAGGCGGGCGCTTTCCCTGCGTCCCGCGGCTGATTTCTCCCGCCGGGAAGGCGGCGCGCCCTGCGGCGGACGGGGGCGCAGTCTCCATACCTGGGTCCCTCCCCCCCGCCCTGCCCTCCCAATCTTACCCCGCCCTTCCAGAGACTTAAACCGGCCCCTGAACTGAGAAGTGGTATCTAACGCTCACGCTTTGGGAAGCCTGACGGGCAGCCCTGACCCAGGCAGACTGGGCAGTGTGCGTGATTTTGGCTGCGCTAGGAGAGAAGAGACGCCTCCACCCCCAGCCACCACCTTTTCTGGCCTGCGGGAAGAGGGCGACGCACGGCTGGGCTGGGAGAGTGAAGACCCCTCCATCTCCAGCCCCCACCCTTCCTGGCTTGCCTAGGGTGGGGTGGGTGCAGCGGCCGAGACACACCCGGAGATCAGCAGTGAGGCAGGCGCAGCTCTGGGCTTTCAGCAGATCAGAAATCTTCTGCCCGCACTCACACACACACACTGAAGAGGTGCCTTAAGACTCAAGAGTTTTGGTCACATATCTGGTGGTGCCACTCTCAGTGTGCATTTGTGCAGGCAAGGGCAGAAACTGCACTGATATTGTAAAAACTATCATCCAGACCCCTCAGGCCCACGCTTTTAAGTCTGCAGTCCCAAAGTCTCTCTGGGCACCAGGTGACCGGCTCTGCCTGCGCAATAAGCAGGGGGCTCCTTGGTACAGCAGAGAACAACCTGGACATTGCTTGGTGGGCTTAGGCCGAGACTGTCGCTGCTTTTTGTATTGCTTTGTTTTGTCTTGTTTTGCTTTGTCTTTATATCTTTGATATCTTTGCCTCTGTCGAGTGGGGTTATCAGGTGGTTTTTGCATGTGAACGTATTTGATATTTTTCTTTGTTGTTGTTGTTGTTGTTGTGCTTGGTGATTTGCTTTGTTCTGAAACTGCCCTGCCGGGGCCCAGCTTGTGAGGCACGGTCAGCAGATCAGAAATCTCCCGCCCGCACCCATACACACACACTGAAGGAGTGCCCTAGGACTCACAAGCTCTGGACAAAGGACTGGTGGTGCTCCTCTCGGTGTGCATACGGGCGGACAAGGGCAGAAGCTGCACTGACTTTGTGGAGACTATCATCCAGACCCCTCAGGCCCACGCTTTTAAGTCTGCAGTCCCAAAGTCTCTCTGAGCACCAGGTGACCGGCTCTGCCTGCGCAATAAGCAGGGGGCTCTTTGGTACAGCAGAGGACAACCTGGTCATTGCTTGATGGGCTCAGGCCGAGACGGTCGCTGCTTTTTGTTTTGCTTTGTTTTGCTTTGCTTGGTTTTGTTTTGCTTTATCTTGTATCTTTGATATCTTTGCCTGTGTTGAGCGGGGGTTATCGGCTGTTTTTTTTTTTTTTTTTTTTTTTCTTTTCTTCTTCTTTGCTGTTGTCGTTGCTGCTGTGCTTGGTGATTTGCCTTGTTCTGGGACTTCCCTGCCGGGGCCCAGCTTGGGTGGCACGGGACTCGGCATATCTGGGGGCCAACTCCAGACCAAATCGGAGTGCAGCCGGGGTTGACCTACAGGTCACATACCTAGAGGGGGTTCTCGGCAGGCTCTGGAGCCCATAGAGGCCAAATCACATTGGGGTGGTCAACCCTCACGCAGCAGAGTGCCCTGCGGGGGGCAGAGCCAAGTCTCACGGCAGGTCAGCCCAGGAGTTGACCCCACCTGCTCATTAGCGGGAAGCAATTAAAGATCTTCTTGAACGGGACAGTGTACACAACACAAGACTCACCTTTGGAGCACACGCAGAGGAGGACGACGTGGTGCGAGTCAAATATAAAGGACACATACTACACAAGATAACCTAGCAAGAACTAAGAACTCTAGGGGATCTACCTAATATATCAAAATAAACACAGTCAGCCAGAATGGGGAAACAAAGATACACGTCCCAAATAAAAGAACAGAAGAAGCTTCCACAACTGGAACCAAATGAAGCAGACGTAACCAACCTCTCAGAGACTGAGTTCAGAACACTGGTGATAAGAATGTTTAAGGAGCTTAGAGAAGACATAAAGAAGGATGTAGAAATCATAACAAACGAGCTTAGAGAAAACATAAAGAAGGATGTAGAAATCATAACGAAAAACCAGTTGGAACTAAAGAACACAATTACCGAAATTAAGAACTCACTTGAAGGAATTACCAGCAGGCTAGATGAAGCAGAGGATCGAATCAGCGACTTAGAAGACAAGGTAGCAGAGATCACCCAAACGGAACAACAAAAAGAAAAAAGAATAAAAAACAATGAAGATGGCCTAAGAGACCTCTGGGATAACATCAAGCGCAACAACATGCGCATCATAGGAATACCAGAAGGTGAAGAGAGCAAGCAAGGGATTGAGAACATATTTGAAGTAATAATGTCTGAAAACTTCCCCAACCTGATGAAGGAAACCAACATACAAGTCCAGGAAGTGCAGAGAGTTCCAACCAGGATTAACCCAAACAGGTCCACACCAAGACACATTATAGTTAAAATGGCAAAGCTTAAAGACAAAGAGAGAATCCTAAAAGCAGCAAGAGAAAGACGGAGGGTTACATACAAGGGAACTCCCATAAGACTATCAAATGATTTTTCTACAGAAACATTGAAGGCCAGGAGGGAGTGGCAGGAGATACTTAAAGTGATGGAAAACAAAGGCCTACAACCTAGATTGCTTTATCCAGCAAGGCTATCATTTAAAGTTGATGGAGAGATAAAGAGCTTTCCAGAAAAAAATAAGCTAAAGGAATTTATTACCACCAAGCCAGCATTGCAAGAAATACTAAAAGGTCTTCTGTAAATAGGAGAAAGATCAAAACAACCTAACTACAAATTTAAAAATGGCAATATCTATGTACCTATCAATAATCACTTTAAATGTAAATGGATTAAATGCTCCAATCAAAAGACATAGGGTGGCTGACTGGATAAGACAGCAAGACCCTTGTATATGCTGTATACAAGAGACTCACCTCAGAACAAAAGACACACACAGGCTGAAAGTGAAGGGTTGGAGTAAGATATTTCATGCAAATGGAAACGAGAAAAAAGCTGGAGTTGCAATACTTATTTCTGACAAAATAGACTTTAAAATGAAGAACATACTAAAAGATAAAGATGGGCACTATATAATAATAAAGGGATCGATCCGACAAGAGGACATAACCCTAGTAAACATCTATGCACCCAACATAGGAGCACCTAAATATATAAAACAGGTACTGACTGACATAAAGGCAGAGATCAACAGTAACACTATTATAGTCGGGGACTTCAACACACCTCTGACCACAAGGGACAGGTCTTCCAGACAGAAAATCAATATGGAAACAACAGCCTTAAATGATACATTGGACCACTTGGATTTAATCGATATTTTCAGAACATTTCACCCCAATGCTGCAAAATACACCTTCTTCTCAAGCGCACATGGAACATTTTCCAAGATAGATCATATGTTAGGCCACAAAACAAGTCTTGATAAATTTAAGAAAATTGAAATCATACCAATTGTCTTCTCTGATCACAATGCTATGAAATTAGAAATGAACTACAGGAAAAAAACGGGAAGACACACCAATTCATGGAGGCTGAATAACTTATTACTAAATAATGAATGGGTCAAGCAGGAGATCAAGGAAGAAATCAAAAGATATTTCGAGATAAATGAAAATGAAAACACGACGACCCAAAATCTTTGGGATGCCGCGAAAGCAGTCCTAAGAGGGAAATTCATAGCTTTGCAGGCCTACCTAAAGAAACAAGAAACATCACTAATCAACAGTTTATCTTCACATTTAAGGGATCTGGAAAAAGAACAGCAAAATAAGCCCAAAGGGAACACAAGGAAGGAGATAATAAAGATCAGAGCAGAATTAAATGAAATAGAAAACAGAAAAACAATACAAAAGATCAATGAATCCAAGAGTTGGTTCTTAGAGAAGATAAACAAAATCGACAAACCATTAGCCAGACTCATTAAAAAAAAGAGAGAGAGGACCCAAATTAATAAAATCAGAAACGAAAGAGGAGAAGTGACAACGGACACTGCAGAAATACAAAGAGTTTTAAGAAGTTACTATGAGCAACTATATGCCAACAAATTTGACAATTTGGAAGAAATGGACAATTTTCTAGAGGCGTACAACCTTCCAAGGCTAACTCAAGAAGAAACAGAAAACCTGAATAGACTGATTACCACCACGGAAATTGAATCAGTAATCAACAGTCTCCCAACAAACAAAAGCCCTGGACCAGATGGCTTTACAGGTGAATTTTACAAAGCGTTTAAAAAAGAATTATCACCAATTCTCCTCAAGCTCTTCCAAAAAATCCAGAAGGAGGGAAGACTCCCAAACACTTTTTACGAAGCCACTATCACCCTGATCCCAAAATTAGACAAAGACACCACAAAAAAAGAAAACTACAGGCCGATATCTTTAATGAACATAGATGCAAAAATCCTCAACAAAATATTAGCAAACAGAATTCAGCAATACATTAAAAGATCATTCACCACGATCAAGTGGGATTCATTCCTGGTATGCAGGGGTGGTTCAACATCCGCAAATCTATTAATGTGATACACCACATTAACAAAATGAAAAATAAAAATCACATGATCATATCAATAGATGCAGAAAAAGCATTTGATAAAATTCAACAGCCATTTATGATAAAAACCCTTAAGAAAGTGGGAATAGAGGGATCTTATCTCAACATAATAAAGGCCATATATGACAAACCCACAGCTAACATCATACTCAATGGGGAAAAGCTAAAACCATTCCCCCTAAGATCAGGAACAAGGCAAGGATGCCCATTATCTCCGCTTCTATTCAACATAGTTCTGGAAGTTCTTGCCACAGCAATCAGACAAGAAAAAGAAATAAAAGGCATCCAGATTGGTAAGGAGGAAGTAAAGTTATCATTGTATGCAGATGATATGATACTATATATAGAGAACCCTAAAGACTCCACCAAGAAGCTATTAGAGCTGATAGATGAATTTAGTAAAGTGGCAGGATACAAAATTAATATTCAGAAATCAGTTGCATTTGTATATACCAATAATAAAACATCAGAAGGAGAAATTAAAAAAACAATCCCATTTACAATCGCTCCAAAGACTATAAAATACCTGGGAATAAATTTAACCAAAGAAGTAAAAGATCTATACTCAGAAAATTATAAGACACTGATGAAAGGAATGAAGGAAGATATAAATAGATGGAAACACATATCATGTTCATGGATAGGAAGAATTAATATAATTAAAATGTCCATACTGCCTAAGGCAATATACATATTCAATGCAATTCCTATCAAACTGCCAACGTCGTTTTTCACAGAAATAGAACATATAATCCTAAAATTTATATGGGACCATAAAAGACCCCGAATAGCAAAGGCAATCTTGAGAAATAAGAACAAAGTGGGAGGTATAACAATACCTGACTTCAAATTATACTACAAGGCTACAGTAATCAAAACAGCATGGTACTGGCATAAAAACAGACACATAGATCAATGGAACAGAATAGAGAGTCCAGAAATAAATCCACGCCTATATGGCCATTTAATCTACGACAATGGAAGCAAGAATGTACGATGGAGTAATGACAGTCTATTCAATAAATGGTGCTGGGAAACCTGGACAGACACATGCAAAAAAATGAAGTTGGACCACCTCCTTACACCATATACAAAAATAAATTCAAAATGGCTTAAAGACTTAAATGTAAGGTCTGAAACCATAAAATACCTAGAAGAAAATATAGGAAGAAACTTCTCAGACATTACCCGGAGTAAGATTTTTACTGATATACACCCTCGCGCGAGGGAACTAAGAGAAAGAATAAACATGTGGGATTATATCAAACTAAAAAGTTTTTTCACAGCAAAGGAAACCATCAATAAAACAAGAAGGGATCCTACTGAATGGGAAAAGATATTTGCCAGTGATATATCTGATAAGGGATTAATATCACAAATCTATGGAAAACTTACTCAACCCAACTCCAAAAAAACAAACGATCCAATTAAAAAATGGGCAGAGGACTTGAAGAGACATTTTTCTGAAAAGGACATTCAGATGGCAAACAGACATATGAAGAAATGCTCAACCTCACTAACCATCAGAGAAATGCAAATAAAAACCACAATGAGATACCACCTCACCCCAGTCAGAATGGCTATCATCAATAAATCAACAAACAACAAGTGCTGGCGCGGATGTGGAGAAAAGGGAACGCTTGTGCACTGTTGATGGGATTGCAGACTGGTGCAGCCGCTATGGAAAACAGTATGGAGGTATCTCAAAATTCTGAAAATGGAACTACCTTATGATCCAGTAATTCCACTCCTACGTATCTATCCGGAGAAATCCAGAACTTCAATTCAAAAATCTCTATGCACTCCTATGTTTATTGCAGCACTATACACAATAGCTAAGACATGGAAACAACCAAAATGCCCATCGGTAGATGATTGGATTAAGAAACTGTGGTACATTTATACAATGGAGTATTATGCAGCCATAAGGAAGAAAGAAATCTTACCATTTGCAACAACATGGATGGATCTAGAGAACATTATGTTAAGTGAAATAAGTCAGACAGAGAAAGATAAGTTCCATATGATCTCACTTATTTGCGGATTCTAAAGAAAAGAATAAGTGAATGAACTAATCAGAAACTGGGAGACAATGAGGAAAAACTGAGGGTTGCTAGATGGGCGGGGGGAGTGGGGGGTGGGGGGGAGGGTGAGGGGAGTGGAGGGCAGTCGGTGACCACAGGATGGCCACGGGGTTTGAAAATTAATCTGGGGAACGTAATTTGGTGGTTACCAGAGCGTAAGGGGGTTGGGGGGTGGGGGATGAGGGTGAGGGGGATCAAATGTACGGTGATGGAAGGGGAGCTGTCTCTGGGTGGTGAACACACAGTGTGATTTATGGATGATGTGATTCAGAATTGCACAACTGAAATCTATGTAATTCTACTAACAATTGTCACCCCAATAAATTAAAAAAATAAAAAAAAAATAAAAAAATAAAAAAAAATAAATTGAAAAAAAACCAAAAAAAAAAAAATAAATAAATAAAACTATACTACAAAAAAAAAAAAAAAGAAAAAGAAGAGGAAGAGCTGTATATAACTTTGATTCTATTTAAATAAAATCTCAGAATAAACGTCACATGTTAGTATGTGTAATAATGCCACATATTTCCACATCTTATAAGATTGCTCCATTTAAATATATTTATAATTTTTTTTTTAGTTTATTATGAAATTAAAACAAAAGACTTTTTATTTAAGTTTTCCTGTCAAATCAACAGTGCCTGGCACATGTAAGATACTCAGAAAAGTTCATTGTATTTATTTTTAAAGAAACTTTCATGAATCTGGCATTGAATTTTCCTCATAAATTATTAACCAACATCTGTTTATTTTCTTGATATATTTGTAAGCAGTATATATCCTTTACCTATCAAAATATAACTATAATTGAATGCTATGAAGTCTATTCAATGTTATGAATTTCCATATACAGACATAAAATTTGACCAAAATATAGATGTTTACCATCTTCACAACATGAGAAGCTGTTTAATCTTTTTAATTTCCCCACTCCATTTTTAAATATCTCTCATTCTAAAGCCAATACAAATTTCATGTAATGATAAACAGTTGAAAAGTGTATGTATGGAAAATAAATCTGCCTTTTACTCCTGGCCCCTAGCTCGCTAGAGAAAATCATTGTCACCCATTTCTTGGGTAATTATTCACAAATATTAAATACACACAATAACTGATGAAATATATCAGTTCTTAGATTCAAGAAAGTGTGAACACAAATTATCTTCAAATGTTTGCCTGTAACTTCTGGACCTGAAAAGAATGTTCAAGTATCAAGAGAGATCAGCATTAAATGGCAAAACTTTGGGGTAGAAAAGAATATCCAGGGATACAAAAATAGAGTTCTAGTCTCTTCTTAATCACACTTAGAAGACTAGTCCTTGTGATTGTCAACTCATAGGAGAAAGAGTGTGGACATTTAATAAGTGGATTTTCATGCTTTCAATAAAATGATTCAGACACAATTGACAGAATAAACAAGGCTTGCAGACTAAAACCAGTGACATCACAGGTTAGTCATTTATTGAGGAGATGGAAAAAAATTGAAAGCAATTGCATTTTTAAAATTAAAAAAAATGATCAGAGAGAGACTATCAGTGATTTGTATTAATAAAGCAACAGTTGTAAGAACATATTATAGCACATATAGCATGTATCATGTATTAGGTAGGTGCAAAAGTAATTGCGGTTTAAAAGTTTAAAAATAATTGGAAAAACCGCAATAACCTTTGCACCAACCTAATATATTAAAATATATGCTTGATTTATTCCTCCTAATAGAATTAGAAAAGTCCTTAGAACTGTTCGCTTAACTAACTTCAAGAGCAATTAAAATATTCCATTCTTAGTCCACAAAGTGGGATGTGTCCATTGAAATGTGATATATGGACTCTCCACCTTTTCAATAAATTGTTTCAAATTAATTCAAAGTTGTGCACTCAGAGCTGATTCTGTGCAATAAAATCTGTTTCCTAGAAGTAAAAGTATGGCAAGAATAAAGTAATGAATAAACAACAAAGGAGGAAATAAACAAATTGCGCAAGGGCTGGAGCATAATGAAGTTTTTACGGGAATAAGTGGTACTGACTGTAAATTACATCTGGGTGGTCAAGCCACAGAGGGATAATGCAATCAATGATAAAACTATATATATTATGAGATAATTGTTTTCTTACCACTCTTTTATCTTTTCTTCTTTTTCTAAGATCTTTGTAACACAAATAATATAGTGTAATTCATGGTAAAATTTATGATGAAATTTGCTAAAATGTAGTTTATGGAACTTTTCAGTAAGGATAAATGCTTCCTGGAAATATTTCTTTTTGAAAATCAGTTTTTTAATTTCCGGACAGCATATTACATCTCTAAATTTTTAATTAAAGTATGAATTTTAAATGGTAAGATTTAGGTTGATGTCTAAATTTTTTTTTATGAATATTTACCATTTACCTTTTGTAAAAAGTAAGACTTATTTGGGGCTAATAATAGTATTTTATTATTTTGTCTCCTTGATTATATTATAAATAATAAAATTTATCATTTATTTAGGAAATGCCAGTAACTTGAATTATTTTCTTTATTCTTTGCAACAATCTTTTCAAGTGGATACCATTGTTATCCTCTATATTTTGCCAAACAGGAAGATGAGTTTTAGAGAGGTAACAAAATCATGGTTGTAAAGTTAGAAAGTGGAAAGCCACAATTGAAATTCAAATTTATCTGTTTCCAAGGCCCATGATCAGCTATTATACCATATTGTAATTAAATACAATTTTAAAAATTTGTTTTTTAAGCTATTTGTGAGTCCAGCAATGCAAGTGAGGCCTAGTCACTGCCTGGCAAGGGATTTTAGCTGGATTAGACCATGATTGTGTTGGTTAATGCAAAGCTGGAGAACATCCAGAAGCAAAAAGCTTTTAATTGACTTACTTCCGTTTCTCTTCCATGCTAGCTTCCCTAGGGCACCATTTCCAGTTTGAAGTTTCAGAAAACATTCTTTCAATGAGAAGGGATGACTGACTTCTGTCCTGTACTTTACCATTATATTAATTAAGCTCCTTTTCCCAGTGTTAGTGAAATCATTGCATGTAACACTAGCTACTAATTTTCTGGCACATGTTTTGAAGTAAATGTCACCCTTGAAATTATAAATTATAATTATATTATTGGTCCAATAGCATGTTTCTCCCTCCCCAACATTACCTATCCCCATTTCTACTTAATTTTTTAAATGCATTGCAAATTAGAAATAAGGACTTTTACGAAGTACATATTTAGAAATCTATCTTATGGAATCATCTATTTCAGCACTGTCAATAAAAATATAGCTACATCTGTAATTTAAAATATTCCAGTAACAATTAATAATTTTAAAAGATGGAATTATTTTAGTAATAAGTTTTGTTTAACCTAATATATAGAAATATCATTTCAATATGTAGTCATTAAAAGATTACTAAAATATTTTATGTTCTGTTTTACATACTAATTCTTCAAAAACCAGTGTAAAGGAGTATTTGATAGTTACAAAACATTTCAATTTGGACTAGCCACTTTGAAGTACTCAATGGCCGCATGTCGTAGTGGCTACCATATTGGAAAGTGTAAATGTAGACAGTTTTAGCTTGGATTCTGGCTTGCAAGATATAATTTATGTAAAATAGGAATTTATTGGCTCAGTAAAACCAGGAAAAGTCCAAGAAACAAAGAAACAAAGATGAAACTGGGAACTCAAGACACAATAGAACATGGTGGACACAATAGAAACTTGATGGATTCCAGGATTTTTTTTTGAAACAAAAATATACGCATATTTATTATATTCTCTACATATTATATATAGAGAGAAGATGATAGATAGATAGATAGATAGATAGATAGATAGATAGATAGATAGATAGATACATAGATAGATAGATACATAGATAGATAGATACATAGATAGATAGACAAACAGATCCCCATAAAACAATTACCACAAATCTGGATAATTATAATTTCTACTATACCATGGTAGTCACATCATGAGTATGTCCTAAATCCCCATCTTTTTCGCTCTTTAAAAAATAAAATAAAATATGTACATATAGATATAAGCATTGAACAGTTATATTTAGGTTACTATGCACGTAGCAAAACTGAGTGTATTCCCAACCTTAATTTACATCCTCTCAAAAGTGTTCCTTAATATTTTCTCTAGTGCAAATTTTGTTTTTATTTTTAAAGAATGAATTAAGACACAGAATGCAAAGCATACAGTGATAAATGTCAGTTTAACTCATCTTTACCCAACAAGACAGCTCATGCACACTAATGGATACTTTTCCGTATATTTGAGTCACATTAAGTATTAGTATTTAAGTCACATTAATATATTAGTATTACACTCAGTATTTTTTTTATTAGTTTCGGGTGTACAAAACAATGCAATAGTTAGACATTTCATCCTTCTGACATCATATATATCTATTATAATTCCATTGACTCTATTCCCTATACTATACTCCTTATCTGTGACTATATACATATTAAATTATTGTTGACATACGATATTATACAGCTTTAGCTTCAGGTGTACAGTGCAGTGGTCAAGCATTTACACCGCCCATAAAGTGGTCTCCCTAATAAGTCATGTACCCATCTGACATCATACAAAATCTTTACAACATCAGGAATTTTTGTGTTTTTTTTGTTTGTTTGTTTTGCTTCATTCTCTCACATGGCTCATTAGCTCTCTCTACAAGGCTGGTAACATGGCCTCTAGCAGCTCCCAAGGTTCATATTCCATAGAAGGTTGTTTCCAAGTCTCACACCTGCAGGATTAAATCTCCTTTTCAATTTCATTTCGGTAGTCCCAAGAAAGAGCTCTACATGACACATCTATTGCTTTACCTACCTAGCAAATTATTGTAATCAGACACACTACTTTTATTTGAGAACTGCTCTTTTCTAACTCTAGAATTCTGGTAGGGATAAGAATTTGTGGCAATACTTCCTCACCACAAGAATAGGTATGCAACCTAGGCTGACCTGTCAGTGTGCTACATTCCTCTAAAAATAGTGATTATTCCTATTATTACATAACCCAACCAGCACAAATCAGAATCATGTGAGGCAGGGTTGATATGGGTGATGGGTGAGAGAAGTTTATGCTACAACCAACTGGGAATATGAGTTGAAAGAATAGTATAAGCTTGTGAATACTGGGATTCATCTTTGCTGCTGTTAGGAAAACACCTACTTAAAAATGGAGTCAACATAGAGTAAAAGATGACCAGGAGATGAAGAGCAGCAGTGTTGTGATGAAATTGTGAAAACCCCTACATTTAGAAATAAGAGTCCATTTTCACCCTTTGATAAATACGTTACTAAGGGTGGGTCATAATGTGAGGGGAGTGGATGAGACTATAATAGGTCCAGCTTGGGTCAGGCTTCCAGGCCACAATGTGGCCATGTAAAGTAAAGAAAGGACAAAAAAAAGAAGAAAAAAACACAAAAAACATGCAGACCATTTCTAATAATGCAATGGCTTCTTTTGTATTGAACTGAGCCTCCTGCAGGCGATCACGATTAATACCAGACAAAGTGCATAAAGCAACTGTTTGAAGGCATTGAAAAGCAGCCAGCTCAGGAGGACTTGAGGGATGACAATTCTTGAGAAAAGACAAGCTCCACATTTACCTCATTTATTCTCTGAAGGCAATTTCCACACTTGTGGGGCAAGGGAAAGATCCCAGGCAGAAGGAGCTCATCTCACTAGCTGAAGAAAGAAAGGGTAAATTTGGTGCAACCAGAATGGCTGCAACTTGAGGAACAACACTGAGAAGGAGAAGAAAGAGCAGAGAAGGAGAATAAAAATCTTCATAGACATTTTCCATGTCTTTTGACATTTTCTAAGATTCACACGTCCAAGGCAAAACTCCAAAATGTTAAGTAAAAATAACAATTGGGAGGATGAAAGAGTTCACCTGTGTGGTATTAATAAAAAAGATTGTAGTTCAAGCTCCATCCTCATGTATGAGTGTTATGAACTTTCATATACATTGCATTTCAATTGAGACATCAGAAATGCTGTACCCTAGAAGTAAGAGCCAAACTTAGGAGTTAGAATCATGCTATGGGACTACGGGCTATGTCCTAGTGGTAGGGGCGCATTTAGATACATGATTCAATTTAAGAAAAAAAGACCATTCTAAAAACTTTCAAAGACTAAAAACAGGTTACTCAAAAGAAAACAAGAATTAAGTTTCCTTGTCAACGGTGATTAGGAACACCGGTGATTAGGATATAAAAAATTAAATGAAAAACTGACTAAACAAAATGTTCAAAGTATTAAAGGAAAGAAATATCACAACTAGAATTTTATAATTCGCTTGTGTCCTTTACATAAAAGATCAATATAGAAATATTCCCCAAAATGTTACCATGCAAAGACCTACTTGAAAACCCTTGGTGGGGGCACTCTCCATTCAGAAGGGAGATAAACCCAGGAGGTCACTATGACATGTATGAGAGGTAATGATGAGCATTAATTACACACACACACACACACACACACACACACAGTCTAAAACAGCAAGAAAATCAGAGGAGGAAAATAGATAATCCATAAACCACAGGATATTTGAAAAAACAGATAATAGTTATATGGCTGGTGGAAAGAAGTTAACACAAAGAAAGAAAGGAGCTGATTTGTTTAGGTGGAAGATATAAATCTTGAGAAGTTTAAACATTTGATAACGAAAAACAACGGGCCTTACTAAGAAGTAACATAGCAAAAAACAACAAAAACAAAAACAAAAAAACATAATGTTTAAACCAGCAGGAAAAGGAAAATGCAATCAGTACAAAGGAAACAGGAAAAAAAAGAGAGAGAGAGAGAAAAAGTGGTAAATGGAAGTATCATGCTACAGATAAATGTTATATAACATATTACAAGATTCTAAGTGAAACATACCAATCAAAATAAAAAACAGAGGTTCTCTAATAGAATCAAGGAAAATAGAATCAAGCAATATGTCAACAGGAGGACATTTTTAAATCAAAGGAAAATGTAAACTACAGTAAAGGAAAAATATATACTGAGCACAAAGAAACATATGGTAGCACTCAAACCATCAGACAAATGGAATTTGAAATGAAAACTCTTACTGAGGAAAATGATGTTTATAATGGTAAAATGGTAATGCTAGTAATACTGATGAACACATATAAAGTGATAATTACATGTCAGGTGCTGTTCTAAGCACTTCACATATTATAACACATTTAATCCTCATAACAACTAAAAGATACAGGTACTATTATTATCCACATTTAATAGATGAGACGAGTGAGGCATGGAGTAATTAAATAACTTTCTCACAGCAAAAAAGTGTTACAGCCAGAATTAAAATTCTGGCACTATAGTTTCAGGTTCCATGCTATTGTCTTCTAAATATGCTAATCGTGAAAACATATGTAAGCAAAAACATAGAAGATTTAAATAATAATTAATGAAGTCAAACGAATAAATACATAGAGAACTTTATTTTCAATAAATCAATCTTAAAAAAATCTCCCACATTTATATCTCCAACCTACATGTTTCTTCTGACCTGGACATTTAGCTTATTAGTCGACATCTCAAACTTATTTTGTTGAAACTTATTATTCCCCCAAACCTATTTTACCTACTGCCTGGAAGCATCCACACTCCTTTCATCTTTCACTCTCCACATCTGATGTATTAGGAAATCATATTTGCACCATCTTAAAAATATATTCATAATCCAGCCATATTTTACCATCTCTACTGCACTGCAATAACCATGATGTGGTTCATCATCATTGATTATCCTGACTTTCTGTAGTCTCCTGACTCTTCTCTTAGACCCTACAGATCCCTCACTCAATAGCAGTATTTAAAACATAAGTGAGAATCATATACGTCTCTTCAAAAACTTGTGATGGCTCTTACCTCTGTCAGGATAGAAGCCAAAATCTTTACAACAGTCTACAAAACTCCATAATTTGGCCTCCATTGCCTCACAGTCCATGAAGAGTTTGGGTACATTTGCTACCACAGGACATTGCACGGACTGGGTCTTCTCCCTGAAATGATATTATTCCAGATATCCCAGTGATTAATTCCCTCACCTCTTTTTATTTTTTCTATTCAAATGCCACCTTTACAATAAAACTGACTATAATCATTCTATTTAAAATTGAAATCCTATCCCACCTAGCATTCCCAATCCACTGTCCCCAACTCTACATTTTTCTTTCCCATAGCATTTGTCCCTATCTAACTTTCCATTTATCTATTATCTATGGTTAATTATATTTTTGTTTTTGGTAGAATATAAACTCCATGAGAAAGGGGATTTTGTCTGTTTTATTTATGAACTTTTCCCAAGTGCTTAAAAGAGTGCCAGACACAGAGTAAGTATTTATTATATATTTGTTGCATGACTAATCATGAAGCAGTCAAAAATTAAATTTCATCAAGACCATATGGAAGCTTAATAATATATTCTAAACAATTAATATTATATTGAAGGTATTCTTTGATCACAAAGCAATAAAATTAAAAACTAATAATTAAAAGAAAAAATTTAAAAGTCCCTAATGACTGGAATAAAGCTAAATAGTGTACTATGGAAAACAACCTTGAGTTAAAGAGCTAATCTTTGGCGAAATTATAAGATGGTAAGAACTAAACAAAAAATGAAAACACTGCAGTTAAAATTTGTTGTATACAGCTACAGCAGAATTTGGAAAGAAAGTTATAGATTTATGTACATTAATCATAAAGCAAAAGGAAATGAAATAATGCTAATTTCATTTTGAAAAAGAGCCACAGAACAAAGTCAATGAAACAAGAAAAATACAATCAACACAACAACAAAGTCATTTATATAAAGAAATAATGAAAGAATAATAACACCAACGTGAAGATAGGTAAAAAGTAAAAACTTTGTCAAGATTTATTAAGACAAAAAAGGAAGATGTAATACAAAAATATACCATGGAAAGAAAGTGTAATCTCAGGTATTCAGCTATTTAAAAAAAATAATATAAGAATACTTTGAATAACATATGTTAATAAAGTGGATAATCTATAACCAATTTTTATAATCAGAGGTGATATCAATTCCTAACTGGCATTTGGAAATCTGTGATACTACTTATGATTCTCATAACAGCTGGGATGCAATTGCTACGTATGTTTAGTTACCACAGTCCAGGATGAAAAACTTGAATTATTGAAAGAAATTGAAATGATGAATTAAAGATACATCATGTTTCTCCTTTCATACCCCTGCTAAAAGGGTGCCCCACTAAAAGGGAGACCAGGTCTGTATCGCTTTACGGATGAATTTCCTTAAATTTTCAATAAACAGAAATATCTATCTTATGTATTTTGATTCAAAAAATAGAAAAGGATGGTAAGTTCACTAATAAATTTTATGAGGCTAACACAAAATTTAGCTAAGCATCAGCTAAGAATATTATAAGAAAAATATGTGATAAGCCATTTTTCTTTTAAATCTAGAAGTAAATATCTGAAGTAAATTTTATCTAATGGAGTCCAAAGTATACTAGAAAACTAAGAATTGTTCAAAATTATAAACTGTTATTATTTTTAAACCACCTACTTTTTTACATCATAATATTTGAATATTACAAGAATGCATATAAACAATTCATAAAATTAATTACCTATACAGCTGACCCTTGAATAATGCAGGGGTTAGGGGCTCTGACCCCTGGCACAGTCGCAAATCCACATAAAACTTTTGACTTCCTCAAATATTAACTACTACTAGCCTACTGTTGACCTTACTGAGAACAAAAACACTCGATTAACACATATTTTATGTACTACATATATTATATACTGTATTCTTACAGTAAATTAAGTTAAAAAACATTAAGAAAATCATTAGGAAGGGAAAATATGTTTACACTACTGTATTGGATTTATCGATACAGTAAGTTTGCGTGTCTGCTTATGAGATGAATATGTCTGTCAGAACCTACATCAATATTGTCTTATATGATACAGAACACTGTAGATGTTGTACATATTACTGACACTAGACATCAAAAATGAAAAGATAACGTGAAAAAGAATGGTATATTTATTTACAGGTATAAGGATTCATACATTGATAGCATACCGTATTTCCCCAAAAATAAGACCTAACTGGAAAATAAGCCCTAGTGTGATTTTTCAGGATGCTGGTAATATAAGTCCTACCTCAAAAGTAAGCCCCAGTTAAGATCATCAGCCAGACAAATGCATTTAGTACATCTGATGCAACACACGACGGACGCATTGAATTATAAAATAATAATATTAATATATAATTAAATATAAATAAATGATATTGACATTAATACTTAAAATAACTAGTAATATAAATTATAATTAAGTGTTTGTAAATATCCAAGTGGGCGCCTTTGGATGTGAGGTAAATGCCTATGTAAACAGATGAACTCGAGACTTATTGCTGAATGACCAATCGGAGTACAGACACATCTCACGAATAATGTGCGCACTTGATAACGAACGGACGTGGTTGTGTCGAATATGAATCTTTATAATTCAATATGTTGTGTGTTGGGCGTTGTGGGGACAGAGGCCCAAAAAGCAGTTTCCAGGCTCTCGGCCTCACATAGAAAGGTGCTGGCTCAGGTAGTAAATGGCCATCGACTGTGATCAAATGGCCAGCAGCTGTGGCTAGTTGGCCGTCAGCTGTAACCAGTGAGCCATTGGCCATGAATATAACTGCCGTGGCTAGGCTAGCAAAAAAAAAAGGGGGGAGCTAGCAAGAAGATGGTGGCTGAGTCTGCAAGCGGCACAGTAACGGTTGAGAATTGTGTTGCTCCTGCTTCCTGTGTCTCCAACCCAGCCGCCAGTGAGCGTATAGTGGTATGACTCCCCTACCTATGGCTCCGTGGGTGTTCCTTTTTGTCCTCACCATGTCCTGCGTTCTTGTGTGGGGAGTGGGACCAGAGACCCCGCCTGACACCCCGCACGACAGGTGTACTTAATGCACTCGTGTGAAATAAACGTTTTCTGAATTTTGGTGCCTGCAATTTTTCCTTGCTTCTGTGTGGACCATCATTCTTAACTGTCATCATTTTTGTTGCCACTCCTGTCTCGTAAGTCTTCAATTAAAACTTGATTTAATGGTAGATTAAAGGGAATAATATTTTGAGCTCCAGACAAGATGAGTGCAAAAAGAAAGAGCTATTCTGTTGAGTACAAGAAAGGAATCATGGAGGACTCCCGGGGCAAGAATCTTACAGCTTTCTGCAGAGACGAAGTTGGATCTCCAAATGGTCCAAATATGGCAAGCAGAGTATAATAACCTCAGTCACCAGGTGGACAAGGGAAATGCTAAGAAGCACAAGTGTGGATCAGGTTGGCAATCATTATTTCCTGAGCTATAAGACATCATCTGTGAATGGATTGCTGACAGGAGAGCAAAGTCTTTGGTTGTGTGCAGGGCTGATATTCAAGCATTTGCCCTTGCAATGGCACCACAGTTAGAAATATCCCCAGAAGAATTCAAAGCATCACAACACTGGCTGGATGGCTTCTTTCGGTGACATGAATTGTCTCTAAGATCGACAACACTGTTCAAGATGGAAGATAATGAAGATATTAAACATGCACTTGCATTCAAGTCCTTTGTTGATGGCATTGACTTTTCTAAATACCAACTCCCCAACATGATTGCTATGGATGAAACTGAACTATTTATGGTCCAAGGATCTCAAATGACAATTGATCAGAGGGGTGCCGCATCAATCTACATTCCCTCCACTGGTTACGGAAGTGCACGTGATAGCTGTATTTTGGCAATTCATCTGCATGGAAAGAAAGCTCCACCTCTAATCATCACTAAGGGCAAGAAAGATAAGGTTGAACGTGTTTCAGGCATTTATGTTCTTGAAACAGAAAAAGCCTGTTGTACAAAAACAGTTATAAGGAAGTGGGTCGATTTAATGCTGCCACTTGTTTTGTGAGGTGGCCAAAGAGGTCTGCTAGTCTGGGATTCAGCCAGCACTCACCGCACTAAAGACATGAAGAACTTCCTTGCAGAGAGAAGAATAGATCAAATAATGATTCCTGCAGGAATGACTGCCTATCTCCAGACTCAATATTGCAATAAAGCTATTCAAGGACCATTTGTGTATGGAAATCAATGACTACACTGGAAATAGAATGGATAGAAATCAGCATGGAAACTTTGTGAACCCTAGCCTGCATGAGGTCATGACTTAGGTGAATAATTCATGGATAAAATCACTGACAGCTGTGTTGCCAGTGCACTACGAGCAAGTATGGACAAGAAGTACTCATTTAAGGAGAGCTCTATTGCTGGACATGAGAGATTGGGGCCAATGGTTCTCCAGGAAATGGAGTCGCAAGAAATTCAAACCAGAAATCGGGTTTTGGAGAGTCGTGGCGATGTTCCAGAAGAAGATGACATGACTGTATTTAAATAAATGTAGATTTTTGTACATGAATAAATGAATAAATGTAGATTGTTGTACATGAAAAATAAGACATCCCCTGAAAATAAGCCCTAATACATCTTTTGGAGCAAAAATTAATATAAGACCCGGTCTTATTTTCTGGGAAATACAGTAGAAGCAACAATATGATTGCTTTATGGAAGCATAGTGTAATTGATATGATTGCTTCACAGTAGCCCAGCCTACACATTAATGAATGAATTGTTATAAAAATGTTATAGCATACACTATTACAGTCTTATTCATAATACAGTACTGGAAACATTGTTATATTTTTAAAAAAACAAAACACTTACCTGTGAGGATAGGCTGATACAGTTTCTCTAAAGGGGGGGAAGAAGGAGAGAGTAGAGGGGAGAGAGAGAGGAATACTGCATGGTAATGTAATTTTTAGAAGGCAAAGTTACAAAAGAGTAAGCAAGTAACACCTTCATTTTATATTAGAAATAACTAAACTTATGCCTATCTAAGAATGGGTTATCCACACAAGTCTTGAACACAATGTGCTACATGATAAATACTTAGACGATGATAAGGATGATGATGATATAAAAACGTCTTCTCCATTTCTTGCCATACGGTTATTAAATTTTCACACAAAGACATACACATGCACAATCGATAACTATTAACTGTATGATATGGTGGTTACTTCCTGTTCATTGAGTGGAAGTGGATCATCATAAAGGTCTTCATCCTCGTCGTCCTCACTCTCAGTGATCTGAGGAGGAGGAAGAGGAGGAAAATGAAGGGCCGGCCTTGCTGTCTCAGGGGTGGCAGAAGCAGAAGAAATAGAGGAGGTGCAAGGGGAGGGAGGAGACACAGGCAAACTGGGTGTAACTTATGTTTGACATTTTTGCTTTTATTTCTCTAAAAATGTTTCTATAAGGTACCCATTCTTCTTCCACTATTTGCTTTAGTTTCAAAGCCCGTTTCATAGAAGGGTCCATATTGTACAAGAAGTCAAAACTAGTCTTGAATAATTGGAACCCTTCTTCCAGATTATCTAATATCAATTTGTTTTCTGGCATTGCTTCTTCTATATCTTCTTCCTCATGTGACACTGGTTCAGAAGCACTCATTTCCATCAAGTTTTTTTGTTTTTTGTTTTTTGTTTTGTTTTGTTTTGTTTGTTTTTTAATTCTTCTGGCTTGGTGTCTATTAGCTCTTGAATTTCTCCAAGATCCATATCTTGAAATCCTTTATCCTCCCCCTTTTTTCGCCATATCCACAATCTCTTTCATGATTTCCTGGATTAGCTCTGTCATAAATCCTATGAATGCATGCATGATATATGGACAACAGAAAACAATAGTTTTCTCCAGCAGGAATTTATTGTTTAGGGCTTGATGGCATTCATGGATTTTTCTATGACAACAATGGCATCTTCAGTGGTGTAATCCTTCTAGACTTTCGCGATGTTCTCTGTATCAGAGTTCCCTTCCATAACGTTGGCAACCCTTTCCATAGAGTACAGTGTGTAATGAACCTTAAAGATTCTTATGACCACCTGATCGAGAGGCTGAATTAGAGATGTTATGTTTGGGGTCTAGGAGACCACATTGATGCTTTTAGTGTTGAACTCATGGGGTTCTGGATGGCCAGGGCCATTATCTAATATCAAAAGAACTTTAAAAGGCAGTTCCTTACTGGCAAGATAGTTCCTGACTTCAGGGACAAAGTATCGATGGAACCAATCCAGAAAAAAATGTTCTCATTGTCGAGGCCTATGTGCTGTACAGTCAAAAGACTGGCAGCTGGTGTTTATGTTTTCCCTTCGTGGTTCATGGGGCTAGCAGCGTTACGGATAAGGACAGTAGATTGCATTTGCACAAAGCAGTAGAGTTAGCTTATCCCTTCCTGCCTTAAATCCTGGCGCTTGCTTCTCTTCCTTACTAATAAATGTCCTTTGTGGCTTTTACTCCCCCCCAGAATAGGGCACTTTCATTTGCTTTAAACACCTGTTAAGGCAGATAGACTTTCTCCTCAATGATTTTCTTAATGGCATCTGGGAACACATATGCTATCTTTTGGTGGGTAGAAGCTGCTTCTCCTGTTATTTTGACTTTTTTTTTTCTTTATTAAGCCAATCGTCTTTCTAAAATTATCAAACAATCCTTTAATCCTGGCGTTAAATTCTCCAATTTTATATCCTTCACCCATCTTTTGCTTTAAGTGTGATATAAGGGCTTTGCTGTTTCTCGTATCATATTAAAGTCTATAGATGCCTTTCTTAGAGAAATCCTGAACCCACATAAAAGCTGCATTTTCAATACAAGAGAAAAAGGTACTTTGCAAAAATAATGCAAGATTTTCATGCCTGCTGGCGTAGCTGCAACAATGGCTTCATAAATTTCCTTTGTTTTTTGTTGTTGTTGTGTTGTTTTTTTCATAGTGGTCCCTATACTGGATTCATTTATCTTGAAATTGTGGGCAACCACAGCTGCAGACCTCAGTCTACAGTGCATATGAAGCAACTCAGCTTTTTCTTGAAACGTCATGACTTTTCTCTGCTTCTTGGGAGCAATTCCAGCATCACTAGTGGCACTTCGTATGGGTCCCATGGTGTCATTCAAGGTTTACAGTATTGCACTAAAACATGATGAAAAATACGTGAAAACTTTGAGAGATCACTTTTTACTGTGATACACAATTTACTGGAGAGACAAACTGCTCACATGGGATGATTAGTGTCACATTGCAGTTTAAGCATATACAACACTTGAGCTCATGGATTCATGACAGGAGGTGGCTACAAAATTATTACAGTAGTACACTGTGTACTACAATTAATTTATGCATTTATGATTTAATACTGAATCTTTATATTTGTTTACATTTCTCTCTACTGAGAACGTCTGTCGCCATGTACGGTCTGTGTTTGTGTGTATAAGTTTTGATAAATTGTAACTTTTTGTAATAGATTTCTATATATTTATGGTAGTAAATTTTAGACTAGTATCTACATATATTTTACACATGCATGACATACCTAACTTTTTCTTTTTTATTTTATTTTGTTTTCAGTATTTCTAAGCTATAAGGTTGCTCTGTGAGTTTTTCAAATTGTCGCTAATCTTCAAAAAATGTTGCTACACACAGAGGGTGCCAAAAAAATGTATACACATTTTAAGAAAACTGTATTAAAATTGTAATAATATATACTGATAACAAAAGATGAATACAAGTCATGTTTGAGTTCTGCAATTACAAGAGGTGCTCAAAATGGTTACCATCAGCCTCCAGACACTTCTGATTATGGTGAACTACTGCTTGAGCAACGTTGATTGAAGTGTCCACTTATATACATTTTCTTGCCACCTCCAGTATTAATAAAAGAAAATCCGTATACAAGTATACTTGTGCAGTTCAAAGACGTGTTGCTCAAGGGTCAACTGTGTATGATTTTTAAATATCTCAGAAAACTAGAAAAAACTTTCTTAGCAATAGAAATCTGTATACCTTAAACCTACAGAAAGCCTCCTTCTTAATGGAGAAAATTTAAATGAATTGAAATGCATAAGATCAAAAATATAATGTCGATGTCCATCATCACAATTGCTTTTTAGCATAATATTGAATATTTGTACCAACTGCTATAGTCTGAAAGTTTCCATCCCCTCCAAAATTCCTTGTTGAAATCTGAATGTCCAGTGCAATGATATTAGTAACTAGGGCTTTTGAGTGATGATTATGTCATGAACGCAAAGCTCTCCATGGACACCATTAATTCCTGTATAAAAGAGAACCCAGAGTGTTCCCTTGCCACCTTCTTCCAGGTGAAGATACAAACAGAAGTCAGCAACCCAGAAGAGGGCCCTTACCTGACCCTGATCTCAGACTTCCAGGCTCCAGAACTATAAGTAATAAATTTATGCTGTTTATAAGATACTCTCTGTAGTCTTTTGTTATAGCCGCTCAAAGGACCTAAGACAACAATCATTTAAGAAACAGACAGAAAGTGTGTATGGATTATAAGAGAAGATGAAAAAAAAACTATATAGACAACTCAAAAATAAACAATTTTTTAAATAATAATAAGAGAGCTCACCCAGATAAAAGTTAAACTTAGGAAACCAGTGACGTTATTATCAGCAATAAACAGCCCAAATATAAGTAAAAAAATGTGATTCCATTCATGAAAAATAAATTATCAATATATAACTTTTTCATAAAACAATAAAATTGTAACATACTTAACAAATTCAGAGAATAATATTAAAAATTTATTTAAGGGACAAAAAAGAAAATATGCTCAACATCATTAATCATTAGGAAAATGCAAATCAGAACCACAATGAGATACCCCTTTGCATACATTAGGATGGCTCTAATAAAGAAAATAGAAAATAACAACTTTGTAGAGGATGTGGAAAAATTGGAATTCTCATACATTGCTGGTGGAAATGTAAAATGGTGTAGTCACCTGTAAAACAATTTGGTGATACTTTAAAGAGTTAAATGTAAAATTACCATATGACCCAGCAATTCTCTGGAGTAGAAAACTAAAGAATTGAAAACAGATACTCAAGTACTTATATACAAATATTCATAGCAACAATATGCACAATAGCTAAAAGATGTCCATCAATAGATGTCCATCAATAGAAGAAAAAAATGTCCATCAATAGATGAGTGGATAAATAAAATATAGTATATCCATACCATAGAATATTATTTATCCATAAAAGATAAAGTATTCACACACACACACACACACACACACACACACACACACACACACACACCAAGGTTGGGCAATTAAGTTTGCGAACTCATCTTAGGAAAAAGTGTTACATATCTCATTGCTGAATATCACTATGGTCACCTTCAAAGTACTCCCCTTGGGAAGCTATGCACCGATGGCAGTGCCTAGTCCACCCTTCAAAGCAAGTTTGGAACTTTTTTTCTGGAATGGCCATCAGAGCTGTCGTCATATTACCCTTGATGTCCTGAATGTCATCAAAATGTCTTTTAATATTTCCTTTCTCTTCAGGTAAAGAAAGAAGTCACTGGGGGCCGGATCAGGTGAGTAGGGAGGGTGTTCCAATACGGTTATTTGTTTACTGGCTAAAAACTCCCTCACAGACAGTGCTGTGTGAGCTGGTGCATTGTCGTGATGCAAGAGCCATGAATTGTTGGCGAAAAGTTCAGCTCGTTTTCATTTAACTTTTTCATGCAGCCTTTTCAGCACTTCCAAATAGTAAACTTGGTTAATTGTTTAGTTGGTACAAATTCATAATGAATAATCCCTCTGATATCAAAAAAGGTTAGCAATATCATTGTAACAAGTTTACAAACTTAATTGTCAGAACTTGGTGTGTGTGTGTGTGTGTGTGTGTGTGTGTGTGTGTGTGTGTGTGTGAGATATATGAGAAAGGAAGGAAGGAAAGGAGGGAAGGAGGGTGAGAGGGAGGGAGGGAGGGAGGGAGAGAGAGAGAGAGAGAGAGAGAGAGAGAAAGACAGAAAGTGGAGGAAAAGAAGGAAGCGGGAGGGAAGGAAGGAGATGAGCAGGAGAGAGAGAAACAAAGAGCAGTATCGGTTGTTGTAGCGAGTATAGAGCACTTGGAAATATCTTATATTGTTGAGAGAATGTGCAGTTATTGCCACTTTGGAAAACAGTTTGACAATTTCTTATAAGCTTAGATCTATAACCAGCCATCTTGTTCATGTGAGTTTTTATGGTAGCTTTATCCATAAGGACCAAAAATGGAATATAGCTCAAACATTCTTTAACTGATGAATGTAAAAACAAATCGTGGTATATCCAAAGGATGGCTTACTACTTGACTATAAAAAAAAACAAACAACGAAAAAAACAAGCTACTGATACACGAAACATGGATTATCTCAAATGAATTATGATAAGTGTAAGAAGACTTCTCAAAAGCTACATGCTGCATGATTCCATTTGTGTGACATTCTGGAAAAGACAATCTAGAGGAACAACAAAACACACAGTGGTTGCCAGAATTGGATTGAAGGTATATGTTGACTATAAAGGCATATAAGGGTATTTTGCGGGGGAGGTGATGGAATTCTTTTCTGTATCTTGGTTATGGTGGTAACTACATTGACTTGTGTGCCAAAAATCACAGAACTCTATCTAGAGGATGAGTTTCACTGTTTGTAAATGATACCCTAATATACCTGAAAAAATTATGATAAAGGCATAGTAATGAAAATATTATGAAAATAGCATATAAACAGGAAACTAAAGCAGTGAAATACCACTGAGAGTTTAGAAAAAAAATGTATATGTATGTGAGAACTTAGTTGATGAATTTTCACTGCAAAACAATTGGGAAAACTGTCTATCATATGGAGAAAAATACACCTCAATCCTTCCTATGTTATACTATATGTAGAATTGGGTTTCATGCAGTTTATAACCTAAATGTGAAAGGTAAAACCATAGGCTAATAGAAGAAAATATTAAATTATATTTTTGTGATCGAAGTTTAGAAAAGTCCTCTTAAACTAAGACCTCAAGACAGAAAACTTAAGGTGAAAACTGAAGTTAACCACATACAATTAATTATTTTGTAATGGTACATGGGAAATCCAAATGGCTAACCCCTTTTTTTAGAGAAATGACATAACTCATTAACAATGAACAATATGCAAATTAATAAACACATTTAAAATGTACATATTAAAATGTTAATTATTGAGAATATGGGAATTCTCTCTGTAACAAGGTGTAGCCATTCTGGAAAATAAGTAGGCAGTTCTCAGCGGAATTAAGTATTGATATACTTTTAGACCAAGTAATCAATCACACATATGAATACATGTCTATATTTCACAGTCTGGACAGTATGAATATTTGGGTTCACTGCAGTAGAGTTTGCCATAGTGGGAAGTTGGAGGCAATCTATGTGTCTGCAGTACAATAACATAGAAGTAGAATGTAGTGGAGGAAATACTCCAAAATACAAACTCACTAGCGAGGAGCTAAATGTACAAAAGTTACTTAAGTTTTTTCACCTTTAAAAAGGAAATAATAAGAGCACATGTGCAATAGTGTTACTGAGAAGATAAGTGAGTTAATACAGGAGTAGTATCTTAGTCTGTTTGGGTTGCTATAATGAAGCAGCACAGACTGAGTGGCTTCTAAACAACAGAAATTTATTTCTCACAGTTTAGGAGGCTGGAAGTCTGAGATCAGGTTGCTAGCACAGTTGGGCTCTGGTGAGGGCCTTCTTTGAGGTTTCAGACTGCCACTTCTCCTCCTACTGGTCTCATGGAGGGAGAGCAGAGAGGAAACAAGCTCTTTGGTGACTCTTAGAAGGGCTCTAATCGCATTCATGGGGGCTCCATCCTCCTGACCTCATCTAATCACCTCCCAAAGGCCCTACCTCTTTATCCCATTGCATTGGGGGAGAGGGCTTTAACAGAAGAATTTTGGAGGAAAATAAACATTTGGTCTACAACATAGGGTACATGTAAAGACTAAGAGGGTACTTGACAAAATTATAAATGCCTGATAAATATTAGTTACAACTGTTTTTATTGTTGCATACAACAATATGACATGGTAATTTTTAAAAGTGTTAAGTCAAACAAGTAAGAAACTGAGTTTAAAAGGTTTGAGAGAGAGAGAGAGAGAGAGAAAGAAAGAGAGAGAGATGCGTAATGCCCAAATTCCCACAACTGTTAAATCGGCGGATTCTGTAATTTGAGACAGAGCATTTCAGAACTGATTTTCCCCTTTTCTTGGCTCTTTCTACTAACATCTCAATTAACCTTAAAGATCTGAAATGCCTTATTTTCCATTAGTAACAAACCCTGAAGCTGTGCTTTGTGTGTTTACTACCCTACAAGTTCCTGGCCACTGATTCTTCCCTTCCCCTGCTCAGAACTGAACTGTAAGCATGCACGGCTGCCCTCTGCTGGATGAACATTTAGTGTCCTACTAAGTAAGAGTAGAGTCTCATTTTCCTGAACTTTAAACTTTACACGTTATGCTTAACTCATAAAATAGTATTGGTATTACTTTATAAAGAATTTGGGTGCTGCAGTACATAGTGACACTTTTTCCCCCTGTATTTTAGTTCAAAAAATTTTTAAGTATTTCAGTAGAATATTGTCATGGAGTTAGTCTAGTTTCCGTTTCAGTTGTCTATGCATGTACATAGTGAGTTGCATTTTGGTGACTGCTTATTATGTTGATTTTTTTCTTTAATTTAGTAGAAATGTCTGAGATTTCACGTTCAAAAATAATATCTGCATTTATTTCAACTTTGAAATTGGAATTCATGCTTCCAATTTCATATGCATTAATTTCTTAGAGTATTATCCTCTGATTTTATCCTCTTCTAAAGACAGTTTCTGACATTGAGACTTTTCTCAAGATGGCAATTGGTTTCCTGGGTAAAAGTGAATTCCAGGGAATGATATCTTCATTACTCTCTGCAGCTACTTTGATCTTAATTTTTTTTGCTTTGTGTCTGGTATGGCAGCCAAATTCTCTCTTAATATAATCACATTGATATCAAATAACAGTTAATAAACTATTTGAAAGAATTATGACTTTAAAAAATATAAAGTTATGATTCTCATCAAGTTTAAATTTTCTTATTTTTGACAATGAACATTTTTAATTTTTTTCTTGACTGATCCAAAAAATTGAAATCCTGAAAATAACTTTTAGAATTTAATTCTGTAAAAATGGTTGCCTTAAGTATAAATTTTTCCTTAAAGTTGCTTGTTAGCTGTTAATTTATTTTGTTACATCTTTAAGAATTGTGTATCACGAATGTTTCTAGTGTTTACATTGTATTAAAGGCAAGCACCCCTCCCCCACACAACTGAAATGTCACAGGCCAATGACATTTCTCAAAGTAGTTGTTTTAGTTCTATTAAAAGTTACTTGTAATTAAAATAGACAGTTCTAAATGTTCAGCCTTGTTGATGAGTCAGAAGATGAGTAATTATCTGTAGTAGGAAAGGTTTGTCCTCCATAGAATCTTCTGCTCTGACTCTTACACTCTTACCTGCCCAGGAAGAAAATCTTAACAACTAAGACAAATGAAGAAATGTCAAGAGTGGCCCTGAAATGGAATTAAATGGCAGTATTTGAGAACATTTAATTGAAAGATTACAGTATGGGCAAAGAAAGGGCCAGTCCTGGGGTGAGACGCGCAGGATAAAATTGTAGGTAGGAATGAATTGGATGAAACATTAAACGCCTGGCACTGGCTCTGAAAACAAGTAACAAAGGTGGACTTTAAATCCAGTTTGCAGATATCTCTCTAAGATAGTGTATATAAAGTTCAATCTAGAAAAAGAGGTGATTTGGGAAAATCCGTGTTGAATTCCATTATAGGAATAACAGTTAAAGTTTACCACTTACCTCAATACATCTGAAGCTTTACAGACTGACTGCCAGGACATAATGACTATGCTAGAATTGCCAGAAATTGTCTTTGTACAGCTTTAAGAAGGGACAATAGAAGTTATATTTGATATCATCTTTTTGTTGTTGATTTGGTAAGCTTCTTTGCTATCTTACTTGAAATTGCTTTGGAAGGCCAGCACATTGGTGTCAACATCTGAATACAAAACTTAGTGATTAATCTCTGGAAAATAAATAGTCAATAAAACGCAGTGTAAAAAGTGTTGTGATAGGGAAGGTATAGAGGAGGATCATCCCAGATCAGTGGAAAGAAGGGTCAAAAATATTTCCTAAAAGAAATGCAATCTAGTTTGAAATACATATATTCCAGGGAAAAGAAACAGAATATACAATAACCCAAGATGAGAGGGAGACAGTGAGTTCCTTAGAGGAAGTGAAAGTGTTTAGTATGCTGAGAATAGAGTCTGAGTGGCAAAAAGTAACAAAACAGAAAACAGGAGATGTAAGAAGGGACTTTTGAAGCTGTATTATTCTAAAAGTAATAGAGACTGATTATAGGATGTTAGTTAAAGAAATCATACAATTGTACTTGTAGAAAATATCACTGTCTGCAACATGAAAATAAATTAGAAGAAAAGATGAAATGACTAGGGATGAGAATAAAGACAAAGCAGTCAGGGAGCTGCAGGGATAATCCTGTGGATAGTGGCCCCAAACTGACATGTATGCAGAATAGCGGACTGAAGGAGCTACATGATTCATTGAATGTAGGGGAAACTAGAAATGAATGATGACTCCCGGTTTCCTTCCTTGGGCAAATGGAGGGATGATGGTTCCATCCACTGTGGTAAAAAACATAAGAGGTCATCTAGTGTTTTCAAGGGAGGTAGAAAGGTAACATGTACAGTTTTTTTGTCGTTGTTTGTTTGTTTGTTTTCTATGTTAGGCTTGACGTGCCAATGTCAAGTGACATTATCTTCAAGACACAAGGTGTCAAAAGAGATCTTGGTGGTGTACACAGATTATGGAGCTGTGATGAACTCGCATTGCTTAGGCCCACCTGGCATCCACTCTCCTTGGCAATGGAATCTCCATGTCTCTTTGAGAAAAGGTCACGACTCCACTCTCAATCCATGTTATTCAAATCAACTGACAGGCTCAGAGGTTACCCTGAGCCTGTCATGTGCCCCACACCTGGATAATATTAGTCATAAGACTGATTCTCGAATGGGCACAGCATTTAACTGATCTAATGAAAGTCAGTCCAGAACTTAATAAAACTCTGGGAAAAGAGACTTTTATTTTCTACTTAATTGCTAATCCAGAAAGAGATATACACTGAAGCTTCTTGTGGAAATTTTTTCTAGATATGGGGAGAGCCTACCTATAGAGGAAATCAGAGCTTAAAGACAGAATTCTGATGGAGAAGACAAATTATCCCCCTTCCTGCTACCTTTTCCTTCCTGGTTAACAGCAGAGACTCCATCACTCTGATTGCTCAAGACAGAAACAGTTATGTCAGTTTCAACTCCTCTTTCTCTCATAGGCTACCTTCAGTTCTTCAGTCAATTCTCTTGGCTTTGCCTTCAAAATATAGAGAATTCAATCACCTATTTAAAAAAATACTCTCTTGTGGATCATTAGCCTTCCAGCATACCCTTTGCAACATGATTTTGCTGCTTTTCCTATAAACTGATAGAATTACTTCCCTACCCCTTGGGTCGTGACTGACCTTGTAACTTGCTTTGGCCAACAGAATGTGGCGAGGTGACTATGCCAGTTCTGTGGTCAGGTTACAAGGCTTTGCATGCTTCTTCTCTGTCTCTTGACACCCTGCCACCACCACATGAGCAAACCCAGGCCAGCCTGTTGGAGAATGAGACAACGTGAAGAGCAAATGTCAGACATCCCAGCTGAGACTATCTGAGGCCAGCCTACAGTCAGCCAATCTTCCAAAATGTGGGAGGGCCAACATCCACAGAGCTACCTACCTTGCAGCCAACCACAGATACATGGGTAGGCTCAGGGGAGACCAGACAAAGAAAACCCCCAGACTGCCTAAAGATGCATAATTAATGCTTACAGTTTTCAACACCTGAGTTTTGGGGTGCTATATCTATCACTGGTCTTCTTGATTCCAATTTAGTTTCCCGTATTTGATCTACCAGAATAAATCTCGTCAAAGCATAAATTAGATCATGACCTTCTTCTCTTTAAAACACAGCAATGGAAAGGCCCTGCGTGGTCTGCCCACTGGCTACCTCTCTGCTTCCATCTATGACTCTCCTTCACTCACTTTTCTGCAGTTATCCTGGACTCCTTTCAGTTCACACACTCTCTTGGCTTACCCTACCCTCAGGTATTTGCACTTGCTATCTCCTCTGGCCAGAATGCTCTTACTCTAGCTATCCAGATGGCTTACTCCTTCAGCTTCTTCAGATCTTGACTCAAATGTTCCTTTCCCTAACTTACTATTTTAAATAGCAACCCCATTCTATCCCTACCTGCCTACCCTCCACGCCCTGTTTTTCTCCTTGTCACTTACCGGCATCCAACATACAATGTATTTTATATTTGTGCTTTTAAATTATTTATTTATTGTAAACTACATGCCATCAGAGATTGTTGTCTGTTTAGTTCACTCTTCTATCCCCAGTCCTTCAAAAGCACTTGGTTTACAGTCATCTTCAATAAAGAAATTGTGAAATGAATGAATACATTGAGCACCTTTATGATAATTATGCCTAGACTTTTCTGCTGCATGAGCCAGTAAGTACCCTACTTTGAAATTCATTTGGTTTGATTTGAATTTTGCCAGTGGCTTCTGCACAAGTCTTGACCAAATTAGGAGTTATCCAGTGGATGAAATCTAAAGCCAAAGATAAGATAGGATGTCCCTGGGAGAGTCCAAATAATATGAAGGAAATAGGATCTAAATCCCTAAAAAACATCTAGTTTTCCAGACAGAAAAGTAACAGAGTAGGAGCTTGGATAGGAGATCAGTATTATGGGAGTCCAGAGAAGAAGGTGTTTCTAGACAGAAGGCATGAAAACTAATGTGATTTTTTTTTTATCGAGGCCAAATAAAATACAATTTGGAGAGGCTGACTGAATTTTTATCTTGCACCTTCTTGCTTAGCGTGTGATTTTGTTTTTTCTTTGTGACTATTGTGCAGGGGCTCCTTGTCCTCTATATTATAGAATTAATTGTGTAATTTGTTTTCTGATTGCCTACATTTTTTTCACACTGGAATTGAACCCCTCCAAGGAACTTTTAAGCTTCGGACCATTTTATTGTAGGTAACCCATTTGGATTGGAACATCAGTGGAATGGTATAATAGTAAAGACTAGAATCACTTCACCATGACCTAGCTTGCTTTTTTTTTTTTTTTTCATGTAGTTTTGGAGCTTTTTCAATAAACAAGAATCATTCACCCCAGCCACTTGCTTTGGGAAGAGTTTCTTCCTTTAGTAATTTTAGAAACCATAGGGACCACGGAAGGACTCTATTAGATGAATACCATGAATTAAAATGAGATGAATACCATGAATTAAAAGAAAGAACAAAACCAGCACAAAATAAACACTTTATTATGGAAAGTGTTAGCTTTTCAAGATTAGCAGCTGGGATTTCTATATCAGGCAGAGCGTTACCCCTGTGTATTAATGCACTAATGCATTCTAAAGATTTTTAAAAAGTATTTTGCAGTGGGATTGTGCATGTTCTCTCACTGTCTGGGAGCCTTCAGGTGTATGATTTCTAATAAAGATGACCTCGGCTCACACTTCTTTATCCTGAGGGGAATAGTTCTGCTGAATAAAATTTCTCAGCTTATTCATCACTTCTCCTTCAGGACTCTGATCTGAAGGCTGCACATGAAATCATTCTATCTTTCCAAGTGATAAATTTTATGTTCCTTTACGTTTCCCAAAGATAGCATCAAGTTCTGAGAAGGACTCCTTCAAAATCCAAGTCCACTGCATTCACAGGTCAGACTGAGAAAAGGGTCTTGGCCACTAGTTCTCCAAAGGTGACCACCAGAATTCCTTCCACTCATTCAGAGATGAAGGCTGTCAGTAAGGAGGAAAAAATGTGTCCCTGTGGCCTATTTCCACCCTGAGCCTTTTTTTGACAGAACAAAGACTGCCAGTTGGACCAAAATTGAGGTCCTTTAGTTATGTGCTGGAAACTTGAGTTCTCCGGGAATAGTGCCAAGACCACCAGACTCATTGAACTCACAACTTTTTACCATCACATCATCAGAATGAATTCCAGTCCCTCTGGTCAATATTGGATTCCAACCAATGTGAGTCAGGTGAAAGGTTACTAACTTAAAAATTATTTTGATTTCTTTTCTCTCCCTCCGACCGCTTCCCATTGTCTTAATAATTAACCTGTGTTTATCACTTCTTTAGACAAGTTTATATGTCACCGCATACTGGATTCCAGGCTACTGGTCAACAAATGCCTGCTTATCGCTACATGGGTATAATTATGGAAGTTGAAAAACTTTAAACCTTATTTAAGAGGAGTTACTGTAGTTTATAGGAAAAGTTTATAAATAAAAACAAAAAGTAACTTTAAAATCTGACTCTTGTGCTGCGTGTATAAAAGGAAACATCTCTGACTCTTCCTTTGGGTCTTGCCTTTCTGAAAAATTAAAACTTGTATGGACATAGTGGCTTCCTTGCTTTGTCTAATTAGAGTAATACCAATGGAAAATTATTATGAAAATGGGAAAGTAAAATCAATTTCATTTCAGCATATGGCACCCACACCTACATGACTAATGACATATCTCAAAATTATTTTTGCAGCAGATATTATCAAATTATTTTTCAGTTTCCCATAATTATTCCCTTCTCCTTAGAAATGCATTTTCCTCCCATAAAATGAGCATGGGAAATGGTCATTATTCACAGGCATGGGTTTTGACAATAATTTTCATCATTATAGTCAACAAATACTTATTGAGAACGTGTTTTGAGCTGGAAATACAGATGGAAAACAAATTATATTTTTCTCTTCACAGCACATTTTCCCCCTCGTGATACTGAGCTAGATCCTGCTGGTGGGTTGAAGTGCACAGAGACGACACAATGATGGCTGGGAGTGTATTGAAGCTTTCAGAGTCTAAGATCTGAATAAGTTCAAAATACTCCATTTTTAACCATACCACATAAAGTAACTGCCCAAAATACCCAATTCAATTCACAGCGACAAAAATTTTATTAATTCTTAAAAAGAAAAATGAATCTATTTTTGCCTGATATTTATAGAGGTTGTCAATGAGTGTTTTTCATATGTTTGCTTCCTTTTTTTGATTTGTTTTATAGGTCAAGACATGTGTTTGAGATTTTCCAGACAGAGTGGCACTTCTTTTCCAGTCTTTGATTCCCTTTTTGGAAATAAGAAAATTGTCTCCATAATGCTATCAAACATGGAGCTGAATCACCTTTGCGTTGTTAGAAGTAGTTACTCAGCAAAGTCACACCTACCTAAGAGCCACTGTGAAAGTATCTAACAGAGAGTGCACTCAGGGCTGAGGAAGGCTTGAGCTGTCCTCCTTTTCACCAGATCTTCAGCCTGCTCTTAGGGTGTGCTTCCTTCCCCCGAAGAAACAGGCCGAGTGTTTTCTAGTTGCAATATTTCATGGAGCCACAACTTCTGGCTTCTATTCCCAGGTGAGCCATCAGATCACGGAGAGACCTTCTCTCTGATCATGTGGAGATGGTTACCTATGTGTAAGGAAGAGGTAGAATGCATGTTTAATGTTCGCTCTGAGCATCGTGCCTGAAAGGTGTTGCATGCTCTTTGAGAGAGGAAGGTTAACACATGATGTCATTACTCCAACATATGCTCAGATAGAAAAATAAATAAATAAATAAAAATCAGAAGGGAGGATAACTAAAGAAATACTATTTTTTTGCAGGGATTAAAGGACTGGTGCATACATAAGTAGATGGTAAGTTGTTCTCTTACCCTAAATCATAACTTTTGCATCATGTCACTCTGACAAGTGGAATTTAAAGGATATTTCTTGCAAGGTGTGATGCAGACTGGAGATGTTTGATGAAAGAACATGGGGAAGTGATTGGGGACCTGGAAATATGGACTTGATTTGAACCCTTGGATGAAATCCTCTTTTCTGGGTTGTTTCCATGACTTGTAATGTTATAGTGATGACATTTGCATTTTCCAGCCCAGGATTAGCTATAGAGGAAGTAAGAGCTCAGTTCCATTGCTTTAGTGAGCACATAAACCATGACATCTCTTAGAAGATAACTCTAATTAAAAGATAATAAACCCTCTCAAAATGGGTAGCGGAATTATACACAATTGTGACATTTGCCTGAATATAAAGAGGAAAAATTTCCTTATCTGCATCCTGGTTTGGGATTGAGAGAAGTCATAATTTTCAGATGGTGATGTCAGATCCATTCCCACAACAGAGATTAGACAATACCACAAACACAGATTTATGGTTTCAGGGGAGAAGTCTCCTGTTTTCAAACATTTATCTTAGGTAATGGGCTACTGGCAGGGAGAAAAAGTCACCAGTTGCACATGAAGAATGATGAACATCACACATTTTTTGTTTTTGTCAATGATGAACACTATACAAACACAGATACTCACTGCTTCTATCATAAAAGCTCCCACTCAGGACCTCAATTTCTCTGCCCTATTTAACATTAGCCATTATATATTGAGTGCGCATAAAGAGTTCATTTGTGTAAGAGAACTATCAAATGTTCATCACAATTAATTAAAATATGATAGAAAATCTTGTATTTCTATCAAGGTAATTTCTATATTCAAGAATTTTTTTTTTAAATCCATGTTTAATACTTGAAAGAAACTGAAGCAAAACCATTACTTCACTTTTCTCCTTTGTAAAAAGAGGAGATATGACTAAAACACCAACATCCAATTTTAAGTTTAAAATTATTCCATTACACTAATGGTATCATGACATTGCACTTAGTAATTTCAGAATAAATTACTTTTTTAAAAAAACTGTTTTTCCCATATTAGCATTTTATAGTGATTGAGTGCTTCTTTTGTGTGTTTGTTTCTTTAAATACGTAAACCATGCCATCCAAAAAGAACCTAAGGGGATTTGTGAATATGTACACTATATAGTAAGACAAAATAAAATATGATAAAAGTAAGGCAAAGAGAAAAGAGAAAATAAGGGATGAAATTAGAGCAAGGATAGCATTGATACTTTCATAATGTTTGCTCTATTTCTCAGAGACAAGTCTCACATTTGGATCTCATGTTTTCAAAAGCCAAAATGAAATGGCAAAACAGTACCGATTATAAGATTTTAGTTTCTCTAAAGCAGTAGTTAAGTAATGTTTTGCTTCAATTTTCTCATGGAATTAAACATGGAATGTTTTAAAATGTCATCTGAGTATACCTGAGAGTCCCCTAGACCCTTCAGGGGACTGCAAAGTGAAACTATTTTCATAACAAGACAAAAACATTATTTGCGTTTTCAATCTTATCCTCTATGATCGTACGACGGAGTTTTCCTAGATGCTACAGGACCGTCATTGTGATAGTGCCATCATTCTGAAAGCGAATGGAAGTGTTCTTGTGTATGCTTGCACTTTACAATTTCTGTTTCAATTCCCAGTATGGTAACTATTAATAGGTATATTCCACATTAACAACAGCATTTTGGGGAGCCCTCAATCATTTTTAAGAATGTAAAAGGGTCCTGAGAATGGCTGCTCTAAAATAGGAACAATTTTATTTTTTCTTTTGTTATATTAAAACTTGAACATTTTCTTTCACAGAAGTTCAATATTAGGTATTCTATTTGATTATGAGCAAATGAACAACGTTCAGTTTATTTATGTTGTATTATAATTATTAAGAGAGCAGTAGATCATATTGTTCTCCTTTTTTGAAGCTTTTGGTCGGAGCTCCTTTGAGGAACTGAAACAAGCTATGAACCCTCGCAACCAAACATAACAACAGACACACAAAATTGTACAAAGAATCTCATAATGTTTTCAAACACCCTGAAGTCTCTTTGTTGACACAATAGGGTTCTAAGAACTCTTGCACACGGACACAGAGAGAAACGCAGGGATCTTGCTTCTTATAACTGACTTCTTTAAATTGTTTTAAAATAAGTTTTAAGATAAATTTGGGTAATAAGATAAAGAGAACTCAGTGAATCGTGGTTCTTTTTACTTCTCTCTCTCTCTCTCTCTCTCTCTCTCTCTCTCTCTCTCTCTCTCTCTCTCTCTCATTGTCTCTGTTTCTCCACACAGCATAAATTAAGAGAAAATATAGTTATACTGTAACTCATTCTACACTAGAAAGGAATATTGTTTCTGGTCATATTGGTGTATAGGTGTATAGGAGGTTTTGCAGACATGGCTTTTCTTCCTTAGATCCTAAAACTAATAACCTCAATTACATAATATAAATCCACTTCCTTGGAATATTCCAATGATCTTAAAAATAGAAATGTTAAAGTCCATTGATTTTAAAAACGTGGCTACATGCAGTGAGGTGAACTGATGTAGAACTGTAGAGACTCTCATGAGGACTGTTGAGTTCCAGCTAAAGCTTCTGAATTCACTAAGATGCATTTCTTGAGTGACTCCCATAATACAGACCTGGGCACTGTAGGGGCTATTTGACTACAATATGACATTTGGCTGAGATTCAGCAAATTTATGGGACATAATTCATAAATGAAAAGATACTATATATGTGGGAGACAGTGTAATACAATCAAACAGAATAGTTAAAAAGAATGTTTCTAACTTCAGAAACCATGGTGTGTGATAACATTTACTAACTGTATGGCTTGAGCAAATATTTTAATGTGGTCTATTAAAGACAGTACCTGATGCACAAGGTTATTGTGAGAATTAAATTTAGTAATGTGTACAATGTACAGAGAAAAGTATATGTCACATAACAAGTGCTCACTAAATGTTTTTATAGCGAAGTGCTGTGACATGTGATGCAATGAAAATGCAACATGAATTTGGAGAAGAAAAGCATCACCAAGGGTCAGAAGGGTCGAGGGGAGAGTTCATGAAGGAGGTAAGACTTCAGCTGTAGGGCTACTAAGTGGAGTGGGGAGTTATAAAGTTCTTGGTGCACCATAAATTTAAAATCTAATGGAGGAGAGAGGATCAGCCCAAATACATATAAGCACAAGTGTCAGAAACATGGAAAGAATGCTCAGGTCTCTAGAGATATACATAGAAGTGCTAAAACACAGGCAAGTGAAAAGGATAAAGAGTGGGTGTGAGTTATTAAAATGATTGGAATGGAGCTAAGTATATTGCACTACTTATGGGACCAGACTGTTCCATTCATCCCTCCCAAATTAAATTTCACTTTCCTTGTAGGAATCTTTTGTGGTTAATGGTTCCAAAGGGAGTATTTGTCTTTTATTTTATTTATTTCTGAGAAAAACACAGTTTACACACACAGAAAATACACACACATACATACCCACACACCAAAAACTAAAACATCAAAACTATGTTATGTGCCGTTTATGTGTCTTTTATGGTACTTACGCTTTTTGTCTCTTCATTGAAAGAACTTAAAAAATAAAAGATTATGGAAGAAATTTTGTAAAAAGCTCACAAATACCTCTTAAGGGAACAGAGCTATTTCTACAGAAAAATTTCAAGGATATCCTAAAGTAATGCCTTTGCAAGTATTTGCCCAATTTTGTTAATGGTCACAATGATATATCCTGATTTGTTAGTGCCCTTTCTCTGATTAAGAACCCCATTACTCTAATTAAAATAACACCATCTGGTTTTAATACTGCATAAGAACTCCTCTACCTCTTAATCCCAGTGCTGAAGCAGCATTTGCAGTCTGGACCATGCAGAGGTCATGTGGTATTAGTTCACTTGCTGCTACAATTGATAGATTTACAGTTTGTGGAGGAGGAGGCTGAGGTAGTGGTGCTAGAGATTAAAAAGAAAAGAAAAAAAAAAGGTAGAGGATCCAGAAGAAAAAACAAGAAACTAGAGTTGTGTGCATAGATTTTAGATCTCACTCTCAAAATGGAAATCTTCTGGTCCTAGAGAGAAGACCTTTCTGAAGTGATAGATCTTGATGGATCTCTATGAATTAAGGAAGCAAGCCGTGTGAAGTTCAGGTAGGGTGTGTGTATATGTAAACTGTACAATGCAAACAGGCTGAAGGAAAGGTGAGTTTGATGAGAACAACTTTGGTGAGTTCAAGGAACAGAGAAAATAAGCTTGGCTCGAGTGGACTGATAGAAGGAGAGAGAGATAGGAGATGCAGTCAAGAAGGTGAGCAGAGGCCAGGTCAAGCTGAATTTAGAGTCTCTTCTGAGGATAAGGGGAGACTAGAGTGTTTGTGTAGCATTTCATTTTTTTTCTAAATGTTCAATGAGAAAAAAAGCCACAGGTTCAATTTTTTATTTTTATTTTTTTAAGGGCAACTGGTACTCAGAAACGTTAGAGAGTGGTGTGAACTGAAAAGAGTAGAAAACCTCAGTCCTTCTTAGCTCTAGTCAGTTGTTGATAGGTAGAAAGCCAGACGCAGCATTTTCCTGTTGTTCAGGGTGTTTTGTTTGTTTTGTTTTTCAAGAGACTCTAGAAATCCAGATTTTTATGTAGAAACTTTCAATTTTGTAAATGTTAACAAATTACACAAATTTTCCTAAAATCAGTATATAAGCCAGAACTCTCCAGATAACACTAAACATGTTTGAAAGCCAGATGGAGCCCTGGCCATGTTAATTTACCATTTTTAGGGTATTACACCTTGACTTTGAAGGAAAACAGTGAAAAAGAAAAGCACAGTAACATTTATACCTAGGTTAGGTATCAGTTATGGTCCTGGCAGGAAACAAATGATAGACAGGAACAGATAATTGAGAGGAGATTGCTGAAGGGACTATTTATAATGGTGAAAGCAGTGTTAGGAAAAAGCAACAAGGGATATTGATGCACTCTAGGCTAGGATCAACAGGTGTTAACATGGCTAGGCCTGAAGGAATCTTTTCTGAAACCTGGAGAGGAGTTAAAAGAAAGATGCATATTCCCATCTGGGGCCTTTGATGGAGAAATACAGCCGCTACTAGACTGTGCCACACCAGGGAAAGAGCCAAGAAGACATACGCTCTAAGCCCTTTAGTCTCATTGTCAGATCTTCCTCAGGTATCCATCTTTGGCTAAACCCAGCACAAAGCTAGAAATTTAGGAATCCCAATGAAACAGTTGGTATCAGTCAATCTCCTGGGATACAGGAGAGCAAAGGAAGACCATTCAGCACAGTCAAGTGCAGTTTTTTGAAAGTGATTTCAATTATATTGCAACTTAATAATTATAATGAGGGGAGGATGGAGAGGGCCAAGGGGGTCAAATACACGGTGATGGAAGAAGTCTAGACTTTGGGTGGTGAGCACAGAAAGGAACATACAGATGTTATATCACAAAATTGTGCACCTGAAACATATATAATGTTATTAACCAATGTTACCCCAATAAATTTAATTTTAAAATTTTGTTGAATGAAAAAAACTGTCGTGGATTCCAATAAGCAATAAAGATCTTTCCAACAGGATATTTTTGTGAAAACCAGTTACAAACTAAATCTTGTGGCTTTATTTATTTTATTTTATTTTATTTTACCAGCAAATTGTCATTATACAAAGTCTGTTTTTTGTTTTTTTTATTCCATGGCAGTTTTTTTCATTCAACAAAATTTTAAAATTAAATTTATTGGGGTGACATTGGTTAATAACATTATATAAGTTTCAGGTGCACAATTTTGTGATATAACATCTGTATGTTCCTTTCTGTGCTCACCACCCAAAGTCTAGACTTCTTCCATCACCGTGTATTTGACCCCCTTGGCCCTCTCCATCCTCCCCTCATCATTCACAATAGCTAAGACATGGAAATAACCCAAATGTCCTCTGATGACGATTGGATAAAGAATATTTGGTTCATATATACAATGGAATACTACTCAGTCATAAAAAGATGAAATATTGCCATTTGCAACAACATGGATGGATCTTGAGAGTATCATGCTAAGTCAAATAAGTCAGATGGAAAAGGATAAGCACAATATGATTTCACAAAGTCTTTTCTTACCTGATTCTGATTCTTTAAGTGGTAGCTTTTCAAGAAAAGAAATACTCCTCAAGAATGCCTTTCATATTCTGGTAAAAATTAGTCATCAAACCCATGGATTTTAAGAAACCAAAATCCAAACTCACAGTTAAACGAAGTTTTTCTGTAAGGAGCTAAACATAATGGATGTTGGGATGGATGAATGGAGGAATGGATGGATGGATGGATGGACAAGTAGATGGATGCCATCAGTGAAGCACTGTTTACAGTATAAGAAATTACCATTCCTCTAGAAGCTGATAAATTCTCTAGGCCACAGAAGACAAATAAACAAGAAATATAGTAATATTTTTGAAAAACATGTAAAACAACTTGGCCCACAAATATAGCACAGGTGTAAAATCAAAGCATATTTGTCATAGTTTGGGCCAATCTCTACCTCTACTTCCTCTGGCCCCCAACCCAGTGACATTGGCAAGTCATTTTGTTCAGTGTATATTTCCACTTACCTGACAGAATGATTGGACATTTTTAAACGTATGTAGTCAAAGAATAATTCACACATTTTTCAAGTGTTTAGTAATTCTCTGTATTATCTAAACAGTCGTTAATATTTTGGTAAGGGGCATAGAACAGAGTACATATTCAGTGGGATCTTAAACAGACTTTAAAAAAAATACCAGACACTATGGGAGATGTCATCAAAATGGCAGCGTGATGTGAGCCTCTGTAAAGCTCCCCTGGAATTTACAACTAATCGAACAACAATAACTCCACAAAGGACTCCCTGCACAGCAGACAGGCAAGACGAAGAGGCCCACTACTGAATTCACCCAAAGGTGGGCGAATCACGCAAGTTGGGGAGGTGGGAAGGGAAAGTGTGGAGACAGAGCCACGCAGGCGCAGGACGCAGACCTAGCTCAGTGCTCCGACGTCGCTGCATCCTGGAACTACCGCAGCTGCTGGAGAGGGAAGAACTCCGACTGCTAGGGCTCTGCTTAGGGCCCACAGGGCTGAGGGGACAGCATATAACATGGCTGAACCCAATGCTCACGTCAGAAACCTCGGAGAAAAGAATGAGGGAAGAAGGCTAAAAATGGTGGTTTAAGCCCTCAGTGCTGAGCAGAGAACGGAAGCCTTAGGCACTGAGACTAGCCGCCCCCTCCCTACCCTTCCAGAGCTCGCCCCGCCCCCACCTGCCCGGGGCTAGAAGCGGAACAGTAGCAGTGTCAGATCAAAAGAGCAGAATATTTGCTGTTCTGAGAACTGTGGACCGCAGACACAGATTCACAGCCCAACTAGTTCCAGCAAAGGGGAGGGAGCTGTGGAAGCAGGACCAGCTGTGGTGGTGGTGGTAGCCCCATTGCTCTGGGCCACCTCTTACAACTCACCCTGCCCCTGGCCCCACCTATCTAGGCGGATCCCTACAGGAGTAAACAAAGCTGCTGAAACATACAGGCTCTGAATCTGGTGCAGGAAGAGCTTTGGAACTTCAAAAGCTCACCGCATACCCACACGGATACTGCACCCTGTGACCCAGGCGAACTATATTAACAGAGGAGAAGCCTGTCTCCCAGGGAATCCCCCCATTGTGTGAGAAGCTGGAATAGTGCAGAGAAAACAGACCATTACTGTGTGAGAGAGAAAAAAAAGCCTGCAGTCGGAGAGAAAATAAAACATTCTACCTACAAGTACTGGAAAACAAAAGAAAGACCTCTTCCTATCAACCTGTTGCAGAAGCCACTCCTGTAGATGTCTAGGAAGAGAAATAATAAATCAGTAATTGCCATGAATAGCCAAGGCAACAAGACAGCTCAGAAAGAAAATGAAAAGTCTCCAGAAAAGGAACTTAAAGATATGGAAATATGTGACTTAAATGACAGAGAATTCAAGATTGCAGTTCTGACAAAACTCAACGAGATGCAAGAAAACACAGAAAGGCAGTTTAATGAACTCAGAAACACAATCAAAGAAAAGCATGAGGATTTTACGAAAGAGATTGAAATTTTAAAAAAGAACCAAATAGAATTTCTGGAGATTAAGGACTCAATAGAAGAAATTAAGAATGAAATAACCAGCTTAGGTAGTAGAGTTGACCAGATGGAGGAAAGAATCAGTGACATCAAAGATAGAAACCTGGAAATGACACAGATGGAAGAAGAAAGAGACTTGAGACTTAAATGAAATGAAAGAACTCTACAAGAACTTTCTGACTCCATCAGAAAGAGCAATAAAGAATAACGGGCATACCAGAAGGAGAAGAAAGTGAGAAGGGAACAGAGAGTATATTCAAATAGTCGATGAGAACTTCCCAAACTTGTGGAAAGATCTGGATCCTCGAATTCCAGAAGCAAATAGAACACCTAACTACCTCAACCCCTAAAGGGCTTTGCCAAGGCACATTGTATTGAAGCTGTCTAAAATCAATGACAAAGAAAGAATCCTCAAAGCAGCCAGGGAAAAGAAGACGGTAACCTACAAAGGAAAGGCCATTAGATAATCATCAGATTTCTCAGCAGAAACTCTACAATCCAGGAGGGAGTGGAACCAAATATTCAAACTATTGAAAGAGAGAAATTATGAGCCAAGAATAATATATCCAGCAAAGATATCCTTTAGATATGAAGGAGGAATAAAGACCTTTCCAGACATACAGAAGCTGAGGGGATTTTCTAATACACGACTTGCACTACAAGAAATACTAAAGGAGGCTATTCGACCACCATCAACAGGGACAATTTGTGGCAACCAAAACATAAAAAGGGGGAGAGTAAAGGCCTGAACCGGAATATGGGAATGGAGAAAGTAAGCGTGCTGAAGAAAATGGAATACTCTAAATATCAAACTTTCTTTTACATAAACTTAAGGGTAACCACTCAAAAAAAATCCAAAACTGAATTATATGTTGTAATAAAAGAAGAAACAGAGGGAAATATCATAGAATACCACCACACAGAAATAATAGACAACAACAAAAAGGCAAAGAAATAATGGAGACACAGCCTTACCAGAAAACTAAAGATAGAATGACAGGAAATCCTCACATATCAATAATCACCCTAAATGTAAATGAACTCAACTCACCAATAAAAAGGCACAGAGTAGCAGATTGGATCAAAAAACTAAACCCAAACATATGGATTTAGTTTATGTGTTTCTCCAAGAAACACATCTCAGCTACAAGGACAAGCATAGACTCAAAGTGAAAGGGTGGAAATTGACACTCAAAGCAAATGGTACCCAGAGAAAATCAGGTGTAGCCATAATGATATCAGATGAAACAGACTTCAGGGTGAAAAAGATAAGAGACATAGATGGACATTTCATAATGGTAAAAAGGACTATACCACAAGAAGACATAACAGTCATCAATATTTATGCCCCCAATCAGGGAGCACCAAAATATACCAAGCAACTACTAACAGAACTAAAGGGACAAATTGACCAAAACACAATTATACTAGCGGACTTAAAGACATCATTGACAGCTATGGATAGATCATCCAAACAGAAAATAAATAACGAAATATCATCCCTAGATGACACATTAGAGGAAATGGACATAATTGACATATATAGAGCACTTCATCCTAAAACACCAGACTATACATTTTTTTCTAGTGTACATGGAATATTCTCAAGGATAGACCATATATTGGGACATAAAATCAGCCTCAGCAAATTTAAGAAGATTGAAATCATACCAAGCATATTCTCTGATCACAAGGCTTTGAAATTGGATATCAACTGCAAAAAGAAAGCAGGAAAAAACACAAATACATGGAGATTAAACAACATACTTTTAAAGAACAACTGGGTCAAAGAAGAAATTAGAGGAGAGATCAAAAGATACATAGAAACAAATGATAATGAAAATACATCCTAACAAAATTTTTGGGATGCAGCGAAAGCAGTTTTAAGAGGGAAATTTATATCATTACAGGCCTATCTCAAGAAACAAGAAAAATCCCAAATAAATAACCTCATGTTACACCTTAGAGAACTAGAAAAAGAACAAGTGAAACCCAAGGGCAGCAGAAGAAAGGAACTAACAAAAATCAGAGCAGAACTAAATGAAATAGAGAACAAAAAAACAATAGAAAAAATTAATGTGACAAAGAGCTGGTTCTTTGAAAAGATTAACAAAATTGACAAACCCTTGGCTAGACTCACTAAGATAAAAAGAGAGAAGACACTAATTAACAAAATCAGAAATGAAAAAGGGGAAGTTATCATGGACACTACAGAAATACAAAGGATCATCCAAGAATACTATGTAGGACTATATGCCACCAAATTCAATAACCTAGAAGAAATGAAAAAGTTCTTAGAAACATATAGCCTTCCTAGGCTGAAACATGAAGAACTGGAAAATCTAAACAGACTAATCACCAGTAACGAAATTGAATCTGTCATCCAAAACCTTCCCCGAAGCAAAAGTCCGGGACCAGATGGCTTCACTAGTGAATTCTACCAAACCTTCAAAGAGGATGTAATACCAATCCTGCTCAAACTCTTCCAAAAAATTGAAGAAGAGACAGTACTCCCTAACTCATTTTATGAGGCCAACATTACCCTGATACCAAAACCTGGTAAGGACAACACAAAAAAAGAAAACTACAGACCAATATCTCTGATGAATACAGATGCAAAAATCCTAAACAAAATTCTAGCAAATCGAATACAACAATGCATTAAAAAGATTATTCATCATGACCAAGTGGGGTTCATCCCCAGGGCACAAGAATGGTTCAACATCCGCAAATCCATAAATGTGATACATCACATAAACAAAATAAAGGACAAAAATCATATGATTATATCAATTGATTCAGAAAAAGTATTTGACAAGATACAACATCCATTTGTGATTAAAACACTTAATAAAATGGGTATAGAAGGAAAATACCTTAACATAATAAAGGCCATATATGACAAGCCCTCAGCTAATCTCACAATTAACGGTGAAAAACTGAAGCCCTTTGTTCTACGTTCAGGACACGACAGGGCTGTCCCCTATCACCTCTGCTTTTCAACATAGTGTTGGAAGTCCTTGCCAGAGCAATCAGGCAAGAGAAAGAAATAAAAGGCATCCAAATTGGGAATGAAGAAGTTAAATTATCACTCTTTGCAGATGACATGATGCTATATATAGAAAACCCTAAAGACTCCACCAAAAAGCTATTAGAAACAGTCAACAAATACAGTAAAGTTGCCAGCTACAAAATCAACGTACAAAAGTCCATTCCATTCCTATATACTAACAATGAAATCTCAGAAAAAGAAATACAAAAAACAATTCCGTTTGCAATTGCAGTAAAAAGAATAAAATACCTAGGAATAAACTTAACCAAGGATGTGAAGGACCTGTATGCTGAAAAGTATAAGACATTTTTGAAAGAAATTGAAGAAGACACAAAGAAATGGAAAGACATTCCGTGCTCATGGATTGGAAGAATCAACATGGTTAAAATGGCCATATTATCCAAAGCAATATACAGATTTAATGCAATCCCCATCAAAATCCCAATGGCATTTTTTAAAGAAATAGAACAAAAATCATCATATTTGTTTGGAACTACAAAAGACCCCGAATAGCCAAAGATATCTTAAGAAAAAAGAACAATACTGGAGGTATCTCATTCCCTGACTTTAGCTTGTACTACAGGGCTACAATAATCAAAACAGCGTGGTATTGGCAGAAAAACAGACACATAGACCAATGGAATAGAATTGAGAACCCAGAAATAAAACCACATAAATATGGATAGATAATTTTTGACAAAGAAGCTAAAAACATACAATGGAGGAAAGAGAGCCTCTTCAATAAATGGTGCTGGGAGAACTGGAAAGTCTCGTGCAAAAGAATGAAACTGGATTGCTATCTGTCACCATGTACCAAAATTAATTCAAAATGGATCAAAGACTTAAGCATAAGACCTGACAGAATAAACTGCATAGAAGAAAACATAGGTACTAAACTTATGGACCTTGGGTTCAAAGAGCATTTTATGAATTTGACTCCAAAGGCAATGGAAGTAAAAGCTAAGATAAACGAATGGGACTATATGAAACTTAAAAGCTTCTGCACAGCAAAAGAAACCATCGACAAAATAAAGAGGCAACCAACTGATGGGAGAAGGTTTTTGCAAATAGTGCCTCCGATAAGGGGCTAATATCCATAATATACAAGGAACTCATGAAACTCAACAACAACAAAAAACAAACAACCCAATTGAAAAATGGGCAGAGGACCTGAAGAGACATTTCTCTGAAGAGGACATACAAATGGCAAATAGACATATGAAAAAATGCTCAACTTCACTAATCATCAGAGAAATGCAAATAAAAACCATAATGAGATATCACCTCACCCCAGTTAGAATGGCTATCATCAACAAGACAAATAGTAACAAGTGTTGGAGAGGCTGTGGAGAAAAAGGAACCCTCATACACTATTGGTGAGAATGCAGACTGGTGCAGACCTTATGGAAGGCAGTGTAGAGGTTCCTCGAAAAATTACGAATAGAATTACCATATGACCCAGCAATCCCTCTCCTGGGTATCTACCCAAAAAAATCTGAAAACATTTATACATAAAGACACGTGTGCTCCAATGTTCATTGCAGCTTTGTTTACCATGGCCAAGACATGGAAACAACCAAAATGTCCTTCGATAGATGAATGGATAAAGAAGTTGTGGTATATATACACAATGGAATACTATTCAGCGGTAAGAAAAGATGATATAAGAACATTTGTGACAACCATGGATGGATCTTGAGAGTATGATGCTAAGTGAAATAAGTCAGACAGAAAAAGCAGAGAACCATATGATTTCACTGATATGTGGTATATAAACCAAAAACAACAAAAGAACAAGACAAACAAATGAGAAACAAAAACTCATAGACACAGACAATAGTTTAGTGGTGACCAGAGGGTAAGGAGGTGGGATTGGGAGATGAGGGTAAGGGGGATCAAATATATGGTGATGGAAGGAGAACTGATTCTGGGTGGTGAACACACAATGTGAGATATAGATGATGTAATACAGAATTATACACCTGAAATCTATGTAATTTTACTAACAATTGTCACCCCAATAAATTAAAAAAAATACCAGTATTTTTAAAGAAATGGTGATTAATTTTCTGGTCTGAGCTATATTATTACAGCAGAATGTGAAGTGGGGTGGGATGGAAATTCAATTACTGTTTTAGTGTGTTAGTCATACCAAAACAAATTCCATCCATATACTTCCCAAATCCTGCTTTGAAAACTTCATGTCTGCTTTTCATTCTTTTAAAATTTTGAACTTTTCAATTATATTTCAATCGTCTACATATCAAATGATATAGTGTTTATTTGTAAGCTTTATAAACTGTAGGGTGTTATATACCCATAAACTGTTAACATTGTCCAAAACACGAACATTGTTCAAGTTTGTCCCCTCAGAAGAAATTGGGGAGGAATATCTGATGGGGGAGAAAATGATATATTGTTAGCCCTAATTCCAAAACTAACTGCTATGATTTGGGGAAAAATAAGGAAACTGCTTTAGGAAGTACTCAGTAAACATTTTTTTTAATTAAATTTATTGAGGTGACATTGGTTAATAAAATTATATAGGTTTCAGCTGTGCAATTTTCAATTTGCACATATATATGCAAATATGCCCATATATATATGCAAATAGTTTTTGACAAAGGAGACAAAAACGTACAATGGAGAAAAGAAATCCTCTTCAATAAATGGTGCTGGAAAAAATTGGAAAGCCACATGTAAAAGAGTGACTAGACTGCCAGCTGTCACCATACAACAAAATTAACTCAAAAATGGATCAAAGATCTAAATATAGTACCCCAAACAATAAATTGCATAGAAGAAAACAGAGGTACTAAACTTATGGATCATGGGTTTGGAGAGGATTTTATGAATTTGACCTCAAAGGCAAGGGAAGTAAAAGTAAAAATAAATGAATGGGACTATACTAAACTAAAATCTTCTGTACAGCAAAAGAAACCATCAACAAAACAAAGAGGCAACCAACCAAATGGGAGAAGACATTCACAAACAGTACCTCAGATAAGAGGCTGGTATCCAAAATATATAAAGAGCTCATACAACTCAACAACAAAAAAGCAAATAATCCAATTAAAAAATGGACAGAGGACCTGAACAGGCACTTCTCCCAAGAAGACATACAAACAGCCAACAGATATATTTAAAAAATGTTCAGCTTCACTAGCTACTGGGGAAATGAAAATCAAAACCACAATGAGATACCACCTCAATAAATATTGGAATGAATATATGAACGTATGGTTATAAAAAAACTTTAGCCTTGGCTCTGATACTAATGAACTCTGTGACAGTAGGCAAATCCCAGAATTCCCCATAATCCTGGTGGTTCTTTCCAATGCAGGCCATATTATCCAATGGATAAGAGTGCAAACTCTGGCCTCAGAGAGTCAGAGTGTTAAATCTTGGCTCCATTCCCCTAGGCTGTAGAGAGGTTGCATGAAGAATGACATGAGATGGCATAGAGACACCACTAAGCCAGCACCTGGTCCATAGCAAACATTCAAAGAGACAAGAGTTACAAGCATATTATAAGAAAGTGTAGTAACACACTTGGAATTCTAAGGCAAAGTTAAAAGTGTATAAATGTTAATATTTATTATCATTACTCTTGTCTGCATCCTATGGGAGAATCCTTGTGAAAAATCTTCTTTGCCAATTGATGATGAGATAAGATCTGAATTCTCACTTGTTGGACTAGCACAGTGCTCTGTTTGGACAGTCCCTAATCATTGTTTTATCTGTGAAGCCTGCACTCCTAACAGCCAGTTTTCACCCAATCAATCCTTCCCATTAAGTGCTCCTTTTGGCTTATTTCAAGGCTACCAAAACAAAAGTTTTTCCAAATGAAGTTCACCTACCCCTGCTCCCTGAACATTATTTTTGAATTGCTTCTGCCTGTCCCTTTCTTGCAGATGCTTAGTCTCTTCAGTCTATCCCTCTCTTAACACTGAGCAGGTTTTTCCTGAGGTATTTTGTTGTTGTTGTTGTTGTTGTTGTTTTTCCCCTGTTAAATAACAGATATCTCTTCTCTTCGGTAACCTTAAAATATTTTTTGAGCAATTTCATATTCATTAAAGAAAAAACATCATAACTGCTACCAAGTTTTCTTTACTGCTTTTCTTATAAAGAACGTTTTGCATAGCATCTCCACATTTTTCCACAACTAACGCGGATTTTTAAAGCCCCAAACTGAAGCCCAGAGTGTACTGGGGAGTTCACTCCCTATAGAGAATTCAAGGTCCCCTGAAACATGTGAAAAAGATTTTTGTTATACGTTCCTCTCAGACATTGTAAAAGGCAACATCACTATATTTGGATCTTGGAAAGTTATAAGACATGAATGTGTGTTAAAGTTATAAGACATGGATGAATGTTACTGTGAAATTTCCACAGCCAGTGCTCAGTCTTAATGCTATCTAAATAAGTTTTAAGTATGTCATACAGTTGGGTACAGGACGAATGGCTATTGGAACAGACAAGGACACAGCTGTAAGGAGCAATAGGCAAGGTAGGGGGGGAAATGGAAGATTAAATGGTCTCAATTTCAAAGTCTGCTTGAAAAGCTTAAGTGGGACTTAGAATATTTTACATGCACTAGCTGATCTGATGTTCTCCATCTGTTACTAGGCCCTGGAGACTGACTGGCCATTAAACACAGAATGATGACTAGTGTAGCAGGTGCAGTGAAGTGGGAAGGTGTGGAGCAAATAAAACAAGTCCATGGCATCTATAAGAAATGTTGACCCCCCCCAGGAAATTTTAAAAAGTTCTGCACTGTGGTATTCATGACGTATGTGTGAGAGGTATGATGGCAAGTGTATTTCTCATGAAAGTACTTCAATTACTTGCATATTGTTATTTCTTTAGAATCCCCAGGTCCTACACTATACAATTACTTAAGACTCAAAGAGAACTATGACTTGCTTTGACAAATTGCCCTTTAATGCAGTTCATTGGCCCAATGTCAATGGGAGTGTTGCCTGCGCTACAACCTTTGCTAAAATAATTTTCTAAACCTACTGCTGTGAGTCAACTGTTCTCTTCCCGTGAGTTTTTCTTGACACCCTGTGACATCTGTATCAAATTGAAGGTTTTTATTAGCACCTTTTAAGATTTCCAGCATTTCACTTGATGCATCTCTTTCTTACATGCTTACTTGAACCTCTGCTTAAACTTTGTGCCCTGACCTCTGTATATTCCCTTTTCTATTCATGCCATGCCCCTCATTCTTTCATTTGTCTGTAACTGCTTCCCTTAATGCATCCAACAAGTTCTCTTTTTTTGTTGATGCAATCTCTCTTCATATAATTTTTTCTTAAGTTCTCAAGATGGCTGGTGAGAAACATGCAAAGAGCAATTTTCTGAAGAATTGCCGGGATTCTACTGAGGACAATTTTTTATACATGAAATACAAAGCCAATATACAGGAAAGATATATTTTTTTAACTTTTGTTGTCAACAATTTCTCTTTCTTTGTTCCTGGTCCTCATACTAAGCTAGAGAGATTCTACTCTTTTTCTCAAAACCCGCACCCAGTCCAACAGCAAATTTCAGTGGGTCCTCGCTCCAAAAGACCCCAAATCCAACAATTTCTCATGACTTCCACCTTACCTGGCTAATCTAAGCCACCAGCAGTTTTTGTTGGGAATGTGCTAGAGTCGCTTCTCCACACAGCAGCCTGGGTCATCATTTGTAAACATGCCAGCTCATGCTACTCCCATGCTCACAAGCTCTTGCCAGCTCTAAATCTCTTTCACAATAAAGTGCTTATGATGGTCAATAGTGTTCTATACAACCTGCCCCAATTCCTTCTCTGACTTCATCTCCTTCCTGTCCCCCTTCCCCATTCCCTCCCAGTCTCCCCCTCGACTTCTTCCCATTGTGAAATGCTTGCCTTGCTTTTCTCCTTCCTATGCCAGTTTTTCCAGACCTTTCTATTGCCAGCCCCTCACTTCAATCAGGTCTCTGCCGTTTTATATATATATATATATATATATATATATATATATATATATATATTCCCCCCCAAGAGATCTTCATTGACCACAGAATCGAAAATAGCACGACTCATGTCCCTCTATTCCCTTACCCTGCTTCAGTTTTCTTTACAGTACTCCTCTGTCTCCTATGGTATTTATCAATTTGTCATTTAGTTATTTTATGCCCCCTAGCTATTACCCTAAAAAATAACTGGAATGTAACAAAAATGAGAGGACGAAGTTTATTGGTTTGGGTCTCTGCTTCTACCTACTGTGTCTACACAGCTGCCTAGCAATAGATCATACTCTCAGTGAGTACCTGTCGAGTGAAGAAAAGTAAATTGGGAATGTCTTCTGTGTCACTGTGCATCCTTGCTATAATGATTTTCATAAGTATCAATAGCAATTTTATTTCAGGATTCTGCTGATGTATTTCTGCAACTAGAACAAATGCAGGGATGAGGGAGTAAGTAATTTCACAGCATTAAGCAGTAGAAGCAGCCACTGTGGCACAGCCCTATAAAAAAGTCACTTTGCAAGATACTGTGGAGGTCACATCACCAGCCCAAACCTCAGTTAAGCACTGGCGATGCTTTGAATATGCTAGTTAAATAAAAATGAGGCTAGTAACATGGTGAATTTCTAAATTTGACCAGTTTTACGTGAAGGCAGCAATGCCTCAATTACCGCACATTCTACAACATAAAAGTAGTTGGAACACACAGGTGGATTCTCCTCCCACCCTACCATATGGTAAATACAGGGCCATAACTAATGTCTCGGTGGAACATTGTTCTCAGGTAAGTTTAAGCATACAGGTCACGGGTTCCACACAGCTGATTTGAATTGGTTGAATTTTTAGCAACACAAAACCAAAGATTTTCTCCATCTATCTTGGTTCACTCAAATTCCAAGCATCTCTGCTATGGTTTCTGACAACACTATGTCCTAGCACATCCCTTGAAATATCTGCTCTAAGAGTTAGAGATTGTCTTGTTTTCTAAACGTGGTGACATCTTTGGCTTAATCTTGTATATTCTAAAAATTCGCTGAACTCTATTAAAAATGAAGTCTGTCGTTCCATTGAGACATTGTCCAGGCCATCGCGGCTGAAAGAGTCCCACTAACCCCATGATTCAAGAACCCCTCTGGAGGACACAGAGTAGAATATGGAATAAGGGTGGAAAACTTTAGCCATTAATTTGAGGATTTGGGATTTCAATTTCTTTGGACTCCTTATTCTAAAGAGGAAGTTAACAAATATAGACTTTAATTTCTTCAGATTTCAACTTATTTTGACCTTAACATGCAAGAAGATTTAAATTTCATATTTTAATTTCTCTTAGGGGGTTTTTAATGGAAGAGAAGTTATATTCAAAAGTGGGCATCTCTGTATTGTTGGAATTTTATGACTGAAGTACCTTTATACATTTTATTATCAGATGTCCATTCTCATTTAATCTCACTGTAGAACCTCTGATAGACTGTGTTGGGTAATATGACGACTTAATTTGGGATGTTTAAAAGAAAGAGGAGTATATTCCAGTCCTGAGTATAAAGTGGTCTTGGAGTCAATTGAGTTAATGAACTATTTTAATCCAGTTTGCAATCTTTTGGGGATAAAAACTAAAATGCCCACCACTGGTCCTGAGACAATCCATGTAGAAGGAGTGATAAGCATTTGAGAAAATGACCTCTTCAGGAACTGTTCTAGTAGATAGCTGATCAGATTTTGGTTAAAACACAAATCTTCAAAAATGTACAATGAATGGGTTAAAAATATAAAAATTTGGGAAATGACACGGATGGGGGATTCTTCGTTGCTAATTCTTAATATTAGTTTAATGTGGAATGTATAATTATCTTTGTCTCACTCCATCCTTCACTCCTTTCATGTGGTATGAATTATTCAGTTTGGGAGAATTTCAAATGAAATTCTTGAATGAGAAATAAATAGTTCTGTACCTTCCCCACCCTTCTTCTTTGGCATTAACTGACAGAAGAAAGTGTGGCATTCTGTTCTACCCATCCATGTTATAAATTTTATAGGGGCAGCTCCCACAGGTAGAACATATATTGTCTGGTCTTACTTGAGAATGGGCACAGAGTCTGTCTCTTTCTGGTGTCTTCTTGCCCACAGATGCACCCTACATTCTCCAATATTAATTTTATCAGTCATAGGGTAATCTGTCATCATCTGCCATTCTTTCTTAACCTTTTTCTCAAATGGCCTGAATTTGGGGAGAAGAAAAGTGTAATTGATTGTTTCCTCAAATCCTAAGGCTACAATAGGGTATTTTATTTCTTAGCTAAAAAGGAAGTCAGGACAATTTGTCACTTCTCAGACCATCTCACTGAGCTCAGTGGAAAAGAAAAATATCACCCATATGATTGTTATAGTAGAAAAATACACTATAGCTAGGAAATATGAATGTTCTCAATTTGAAGAAATGGATAACTGTGTATGAATACACTTAAGTGGCTAATTAGAAATGTGGGAATTATTTCAGTGTTTGAGGTATCTTCAACTCTGACCTCTAGCTATGAGACTATCTCAGCTTCATTAAGCTGCCGTAGCTATATTAATCCATTCCACTATGTCACAGATGTTTATTTTTCCAAATTTCCAGGCCATTAACATCTCCAGTATAACATGGGCTCTTACAACCACTCCTGGTCTCATAATCGGTGAGTACTGTTTTTCAAACACTCTTAACATCTCTGTGTTTAGGAAGCAGAGGAAAGACTTCCCAGGAAGTAGTTTGAGTTCATTCAGGGCCAGGTAATTCAGTCTGTATCCATACAGAGATAAAGATACTTTGTACTTCTTTCTGCCATAGAAGAATGAACCAATACTCTAAGCATGTTGGCATTTCTATTTTGGAAAATTTTAACCTGGAAAGAAGATTATAAGTAATATGCTAGGTGGCTTCAGGTGGTTTGAAAAAGTTTGTATAGAGTCCTTGTTCCAAGATGTTTCAGAAGACAAAGTAAGAATAAATGGGTGGAAAACATAAGCTGGAATATTGTAGTTTAATGAAAAAATAACTTTCTAACAATTACAGCTGTAATTCCATGAAAAAAGCTGCCTTCGGCAATAGTAAAGTGCCTTGGATCCTCTCATGGTGATGCTGTCCAAAGGATTCCTACTCCAACTGCAAAATCAGACCAAGTCCAGTTGAACTCTGAGAATCTATGATTCTATGAAAGTTTTTCCCATAAGCAAAACAAGGAAATTTGAATTCAATTTCTTGGAGGAGAAAAATTTAATATATTTTATCTTATTATACATTTCCCCTAAATTACAAAGTCAATTGCTGCAAATATATTCTGCTACAAAGCTTTCTGTAAGAAATATCTCTATAAGAAAATACATCTCATTAACATTTCCTGTAAATAAATTACTTCAAATAATAATTTTTGAAGGGATGTACATAAGGGAAATAATGCAGAAACCAGATCAAAAATGTAAATGCTATATTGGAAATGTTTGACTGTAATGTTCCATTTTCATGTTGCCAAGCTCTTAGGAACCTGTTTGTACAGACTTTGGTTCTTGGATAGATTAGTTTATAATTTTTGTTTTAGCAGACATGTGGGGAAAACATAAATCTTAATCAACCTAGTAAATGTGTGTGGGGAGCTGCAATTTTTAATAGACATGCAGGCTTATATTCAATTTCTATTGGAAGAACTTGAATTTGAGGCTGCAGGAAGTGACTTTCAGTCTATAAAAGAAAAAGTCAAAAGTAACAACTATAACTGTTTTCATTATGCTCTAGACATAACATTTAGAAGTGAGTAAAGTAAAAAGAGTAATAAAATGGTTTCAAAGAATTAAGAAACTGTGTTTTTTATGGATTGGCAATATGTAGATTTCACAAGTTATTCCATTTATATATATATATATATATATATATATATATATATATATATATATATATATATATATATTTAACTCAATGGCTGTAAAAACAGAAATTATATCTTTGGCAAAAAAACAGCTGTTGAAGAGAAAGGTTGGTGCAGAAAAATCAGATGATGCCACCAAATAACTGGAAGCTTATAGAGGGCAATGGAACCTTACTATGTACTACCTGCCTTAGGAGTCCATTTCGTGAGAACTGTTTATTATTTTAGGATCTCAAAAATATAAACTATATGTTTTGAGATCAACTAGTGACCTTACACTGAACTCATCTGTGTGGTAAATGTTGAGATAGCAATTCCCATGGAAAACTTCCATTGAGGTTGTACAGACCTGGGTTTCAAATATGAAGTCATTTTGTGCTTCAGACATATGATCTATGTGTTGCCAAAACCTCAATACTTGACAACGTTTTCCTGAATTCCTTTCTGTACTTCAGTGTAGGATAGATATAGCCTCAGTTTGTTACAAGCTTTGCCCTAATATACTGGAGAGTATGTAAAGAATAAATGTATTTACCAACCTAATTCTATCAAAACATAGGGACTGTCAATAATGATCTCTCTGTTAGTTTTGTTTCCTATATACTTTAGACATTTTAAGAAGATTTGCCATCTGTGAAAATTCTTCTCTTTGCTATTAATGACTAATGGGGATGGGTTGGAAAATAAAATATGTTCAAAGTAGGAATCACATACAATCAAGAAAGATGCAACGTTATTCCTTTAGAATCTGAATGGACTATTTTTGTCTTATTATACCAGTCCTGATTAAGTATAAGTGAAATTAAACTTTGAAAAATGTAAATAAGCAGTTTGAGGAAAAACAGATTTTTTTTTTCTAAAGGCTTTGATAAAAGACGTGCAATTATTTTGAAATTATTTGACTGCTTTTTTCTTGTCTTGTCAAGGCTTTTAATTGAGCGGTAGAAGTAATGTTCTAAGTTCCAAGGTGACTCTATGTTGCAAATTTACTCTGTGCCATGCTTTCATTCCCTATTTAACAACTTGTTTCATGTTTTAGAGCCTATTTTATACCATGATATACTGGGCGTATTTCATTAAACTATAACTTTGAATAGAAATATGGCTTTTAGTTTATTTTATAGACAATCACCAATCTGAAGGAAACCTATCCTCCAGCACAACCTAAACTCTTGGAAAGTCATATGGTATTTATCAGTAATTTTCACTGTGCTTTTTTCTTTTTAAGTAATTGAATTTTCACAAATGTGTACATTATTTACATAAACAAGTTACATAATGGAAAACACTGGTTGTACTACGTTTTTCACCCATTCCAATCAGCTCAGTTCTCTTTTTCTTTTTCTCGCTCTGTGATCTATATTCTTAACACATTCCTTATTGTAGCCATTCTTCTGTGATCCAAATTCTATTTTCCACCATGCTATGATGCATTAAATACACAGATTCACAGTCTGCTTGTGATGTTTTTCCTCCGAGATGATCATATTTTCTGACACACATGAAGTCTGGCTTTGGAGGAGTAGGTGGCATCTTTCCATACTTTACAAGACAGGCCCTTTGCACAGTCACACCGCTGGAAAATTTCCAGCCCATGAGAGCCCTTCTTGCGCTGTTTGGTACAGACTTCCCCCTGATGGAGAACTGGTTTGCAGATTTTGGTCCAGAAGTGACGAGCACAGCAAAACCCTTCAATGCAATCTGATGACCGTAGGCAGGGGTCTCCTTCATGCCCTATACAGATGATGACCAAAAGATATTACCATGACACTTTAGAAAAAATTTTCCTTTGCAATCCAAAGCACATAAAATGCTCTATGCTACCTTCCACAGTGTCTGGATTCATATTAATTTGTTCTCCCTTTAATTACATAAATCCATTATGGTTTATTTCTACATTTGCTGTCTGAATATCAAATTTAATAAATAGTACACTGTACTTCATTGTCTTTTTACTCTATCATGGTCTGCTTCTAGATATTTCTTTGACCATTTTTAATTTCCTAAATGAATGAAACATAAGTAAATAAAAACAATTCCTTTCAAATTAATTGATTTGATACCTTCTTGGAGGTGTACAGAAACTCCGATTCAAGAGGAAGGCTGAAATTTCCAGGGATTCTTAAGATCATGTGTCAGAGTCTAGCCAGGAAAACAGAAAATGACTGTCCAAAACAGAAGATATTTAATGCAGAGAACTGGTGACAGGTAGTGGCAGGGCTAAGAAATCCCAGAAGATGGCAAAACACACAGCAGGAAGCCACTACCCCCTTCAGGCTGGAGGACTCAAAAAGCAGGTGATGGCAGAATTGGGGGCTGGAATCACTTGCTGGGACAAGCACACAACAGGCCCAACTGGCTGAACTGAAGCCCCAAGGAGATAGAGCTCTGCCGGAAACACCATCGGAAGCAGGGAGATCATGTTGGCTTTTTCCTTCCTCTGCCTCTCAGTCTCTCACCACAGCCAAACCCATGTGGCCGGAAACCACCTGACAGGGAGCCTAGGATATGCAGTCTATAAAGAACTGTGATACAAAAAAGGGCAGACAACAGTCAGTAACCACAAGATTGCCACGGGGTTACAAAAGTCAATTCGGGGGATGTAATCAATAATGTTATAAAGATTCTGTAGGGTATCTGATGGACACTTGTCTCGTTAGGGAGACCACCTCAGGGATGATGTAGATGCCTGATCACTGCACTGTACACCTGAAGCTGAAGCTGAACAATAATGAATGTCGACTACAATTATATATATATATATATATATATATATATATATATATATATATATATATATATACATATATATATCGACTATATATATGTCGACTATAATTATATATATATATACATATATATATATATATATATATATACACACACACATACATATATATAGTTACAAGAAGCAGAGTACAGCATTAGGAATAGAGACAGTGGAAATGTAATGGCTGTGTGCGATGTCAGAGGGGTAGTGGATGGAGGGAGAGGGGTTGACACTGTGTGAGGGATATAAATGATAAATGTCTAACTATTACATTGTTTTGCGCACCAGAAACTAATAAAAAAAAAAAATGGGCAGACCGCCCCAGCTCAACTAAGAACCCATCTTTAAAAAATAAATAAAGTGGAAGCACAAATCTGGGTATTTAATTCAGAAAAAAAGGAGTAAGACAGCAAAGAGCACCCACACATCACAACTGATTTGATGTGTAACTTCTATAAAGAAGGGGTCAGCAAACTTCTCTGTAACATCCCAGATTGAAAATATTTTTGACTTTTTAGGTCGTATGTGTCACAACTCCTCAATTCTGCTGTTGTCTCTCAAAAACAGCCATGGATAATGCCAAAAAAAAAAAAAAATGGGCAAATCTGTGTTACAATAAAAGGTTATTTACAAAAACAAGCAGCAGGACAGATTTGGCTCACAAGCCATAGAGTGCCAACCCCGGTCTAATGGGGATTCTGTCATCCCAGATGTCATCAATCCCCCTGTGTGATGTGGACACAACTCATTACCCACTGGCGTTCGATTTCTTCCTACTTGCCATCATACAATTACACACAGAATTATATAAACATAATTAGTAAATTTGAAAGTGTACTGAGACATAAACATCTGATGAAATAAAGAGGAATACTCGTGTACTAACAAATGAATATGAATTTGAGGGTATAGAAACAGGAGATGTGGATAAAAGGCCTTTAGGGAGTATGGACAAAGGATAACTGAAGAGGAATTATCAATTGCTACCACTATCCATGTGACCATTAGTATTCCAGGAGGTCAGACTGACAGGTCAGATATACAATACTATCTCTGCAGAACATGGAAATGTGGGAAAATGGTTTTGTAGTCAAGCAAGCCAGGGAAATAACAGCATTTTAAAAAGTTAACCAGTTTTCCTCATTGCTGGACTTCTCAAAGCCTTCAATATACAAATGTTTATTATTAAGTTCCAAAAATGGGGAGATACATTATTGCATAACTCTTGTCACAAGGCACTTTTATTCACAGAATGCCTTGACAAGTAGTGCTCTACAGAATACACTTGCAAAAAGCTTCCTTTAAAAATGGATGTGTTTCATGCCTTCAAACTTTTACTATTAGTAATTAGGTTCAATAATTTTATACTTCCAAAATTTATTATTAGTGTTTAGGCTTCTCAAATATTTTGATACAAGAAAAGGGATTTTATGGCCATACATAATCTCATTAAAAACCAACTATTTTTGTTACATTGTTTTTTGAATATTATATTATCTGGTTGTTTTGTGAAATGAAATTTCTGAATCTGCAAAGGTGAGAAAAAAACCTCAAAAACTTAGTGATTAAATAATATGGCAACAAATGTTTTCACAATTGTTTTTCAGAATGCTTTATCCTTTGATATGTGACAGACATGCTTGTATAAGAAATTTCTTCTAAATTCCACGTAAGAAGACAGGACTGTGGAGAAAATGGCCTGGTTGAGCAGGGTATGCAATTCTTACATATTTTCTAACAATTTTAGATCTCTAAGAAACCACTCAGCATCCTCAAAATTAAGAATAAGTTCAGTTAAAATCTTTCATTTAAAGTATCTTCCTTGTATTTTTTTTCTAAAATCAATGGAGTTTGTTATCTATATTATTGTTCTTTATAAAACAAGAAAAAAATAGAATAACATAGAACTATAGATATCCCTACCTTTTATATGTGACATCTTAGTATGTGGTCTTCCTAGATTTTGCCATCCCAGGTCATGGTTTGAGTAATGCCCGTGGTTTCGATCTCTGTGCCGAGTGCCATCCAGAGCTGGGATGTGAGGAGTTAAGATGCTCTCAGTGACAGGGATACAGATGCCTGGAGATGGACAGGTAAGCAGTTAGTCTTATTTAGTTCTGTACAGTGTGGTTCTTATCCAAATATTCTCCTGATGTGAGGTATGAAGCCATTCATCTATCTATCTATCTATCTATCTATCATCTACCCATTTCACTTATTTGTGTACTTATTGAGACTGAGTATTGAATAGTTTGGTCCTGAGCCAGGCTTCCTTGATTTGAATCTTGTCTCCCTCAAGACCAAGTGACCTTGGGTAAAAATAGAATAAAAACAATTTATTTCACTAAGTTATTGTGAATACATGTAAAGTGATGAAAATAGTGACATAGTAAAGTATGAAATTAATAGTAGCTATTAGTACTTTAAAATTATGTGACCAGACATCCACCTTAGGGATTCAGGTCCCTGTGTTCAGTCAACAATACAATCTTAGTCTACACTGTAAACATCTCTAATGGTATGAGGTCTGCTTCCCTTCATCTCCTGAGCAAGGTATTCCCATTAGGACTATGCTCAGAGGTCAGGAACAAGTATGGGAATACGAGCCTGTTTATGTTGTTTGTATGAGTAAGTGTATGTTTCTGATCACTTTCTGCAATTATTTAATGGTTTTACCATGTTTTGTCTGTGGTTCTTCATTTCGTTATTAATGCTGAATTTGTGCCTATAAATTCATTGAGATTGGGTGAAGCTATGCTGGTGAAATGGCTGGGGAATAGACCCCTCTGTCTCCTTTTGTAGGAACCAATCGCTCCATTACCATTTGCATTTGCCACAGGGTGCAGCCTTCAAAAGAGGACACCTTGAACATAAGAATCAAGGTATGACACTGTGACACTGGTATGAAATTGGAAGCTGGACTCACAACTATATTGCTAAATCACAGCAGGTTCCTTTCTTTGGTTCTTTTGCATATGTTTGCTTATGTGTTTAGTGGAATAGAACATCTAGCTATTTATATGCAGCTCTTCAACATGGCAAATCCTACGTCAGCATAGATCATTAAATAACAAAGGTGATCAGAGCCTAGAAAAATTAAAATTTGGGAGGTAATCCAGGTAATCTTACACATATCTAAGCCACGATCCAATTTCTGTCACTTATGAAAGGCTCCTTACATTTCTGGAGGCTAAGGAGAAGGTAGCCTAACTTACTAGCCAGGCCTCCTACTTGTAAAGAAAGAGGCCCATCAACACTGAGCGAGATCTTTACCGTTATTGCAGCGGGTCCCAGGACAACACATGCCGTCTCGATGGCAACGTTTCTTTTTCCTTCGACACACCATGCAGGCTGACGATCCCTGGTGGGGACTGTGGCAGTATCTCCCAACTTCACATTCCTTATCACTGCTACACGGGTAGGCCTGTCATGAAGTGGAACAACAACCCCAAAAGCAAAGTCATTAGATCTTTTAACACTTGTAGAAAATTATTGTCACAAATTATGATGGAAAAGAAGTCACAATATCTGACTCCTTAAAGGAAGTGCACCATTGTAATAATGTTCTGAGCATAGAGTCTATAGTGATGTATAGTGACACTTACTTGAGGGCCTTATAAATATTGATTGTTGATGATGAAAACAAAAGTTGACACTATCCGTACACTTTCATTGACACAACCATGGAGTTAAAATTTGTGTTGATTAGTAGAGACCTTAAGAGTGATTTTGGGGGCTCAGAAACAGTTGTAATTGTTATTTTGCCACTGATTTAAGGCATGGAGGAAAAAGTCAGCCTAGCTACTCCACTTTCATCTGCTAAACTAAGGTGAGGGAAAAGTTAAATAATACAACAAAGGGCTGGGCTAGAACCTAAAAAACACATCTGCCCAATTATGGAGCCAATATTTTAAGAGTGCCTCCTCACAATTCCTGTTTGTGAGGATCAAGGAGGAGAACCACTTCCAACTGGGTGATAAGCAGCAGCAGGGCTTTGAGTGGTCAGAGAGATGCTGAGCTCTAATTACATCATCATGTCCACAGGAAACAAAAAAAGGTAGGCTCCTTACGCACAAGAATAGCCCTTTGGACTACTGTACCTTTAATTGACACAGAAACGACTTCTGTTTTTGTACATTTCTCTACAGAGTTATGTGTCCAGAAGGCAACTTAAGCAATGCCAAATTATCTCAAAAATAAAAACATATTCTACAGTTATGTACTCCTTGCCTCCTGGATATTTTTGTATCACTTAAAATGCCCGTTTTCAGAGACTGAGAGTTGATAAACTGAAATGTCATATCCACATACCAAATTTACTCATATTTTGAGGCATGTTGACAAAGAGACTTATTCATGTCTTTTTTTTGTCGTCATTTTTTCCCCTGATTTTCAGTGTGATACATGTGTATTTTTTAATTGAAAAACTACCAAAAAAAGAAAAGATATGTAGTTGTTTTTAAGCAAGCATAAGTGATATGAATATAAAACTATGGGATACAGTTTTTCTGACTCAAATATTTAATGTGACGTCAGTGCTTCACTTATGAAATGAGGTTTTATGGCCTAATCTGCATGTATTACTTATTCCTTTCCCCACTCTCTCTCTTTCTTTCGCTCTCTTTCATTGGGTTTCTTCCATCGCCTTTTCTTCTCCACCCTTCTCCTGCATCTGTGTGTATACATTGCATGTATACATTCAGCCCCCAAGTGTTTTTCATTTAGATAGGATCATCTTCAGTTAGAAGGAGGAAATAAATAAGAAATTGATGTGTGTCTGAAAACTGCACATGTTGTTCTGTGAAAAAAATACACTTTTAGCATCATTACAATTTATTGTTTACCCTCACAAGAAACTAGAAAACCACTAACTTTAAATTGAGGGTTCTTTTGAAGAATTGCACAGTGGCAATATGTGATGCCTATATTATAATTGGAACCAGATAAAGCTATAAAATGAATTTGCATATTATTGTCCCATTCTGGAACTCCATTATTAGGCTTAAAGGAGAAACTGAATGAAACTGAATTCAGAGTATTAAGCCATTTTTTAAGAATCTAAAATCAATGAAAACAAAACAAATGTCACTTCCTGACTTGCCACATTCTTTCCCCCAAGCAATTTACTCCCTTCACATTTAAATGCATTAATTTTAATTGAAATACAATTCACATGATTATGATTCATTTACATTTATTTCATCAAATTGTTTTGCAAGAAACATTTGATGTCTTACAAGTTTTTATCCCTTCGTCAAAAATAGGGCATGTTCTTTCAATGGAAAGAAACACGTGCCACTTAAAACATCACGTGCAATTTACAACTCAAACAACAAATCTTGAAGGGAATCTGAATCTAAACTAATACTTGGTTCCATTCAAAAAAAAAAAAAAAATAGTATACATGGTAGAAAGCAAGTTGTTTGCTAAAAGTGGCAGTTCATTTATGAAGAAAATTGTGGAAGGCACATTATCATCTTCCCATTCTCAGCTGATGGGAAATGGAACATATAGAAATAGAAAATATTTGAAATGAAAAATATTTAACACTAATGGCATTACGAAAAGTAATATGCATTGTAGTCCTTTATTTGAATGGAATCACAGTAATATTCTCACAATATTTTCAGAGGAAAGTTTACTTTATGTAAGAGAGAAAATATATTGGTAGTTTTTGTTTTGTTTTGTTTTGGTTTTTAAGATTTTATTGGGGAAGGGGAATAGGACTTTATTGGGGAACAGTGTGTACTTCCAGGCCTTTTTTCCAAGTCAAGTTGTTGTCCTTTCAATCTTAGTTGTGGAGGGTGCTGTTCAGCTTCAAGTTGTTGTCCTTTCAGTCTTAGTTGTGGAGGGCGCAACTCAGCTCCAGGTCCAGTTGCTGTTTCTAGTTGCAGGGGGCACAGCCCACCATCCCTTGCAGGAGTTGAGGAATGGAACTGGCAACCTTGTGGTTGAGAGGACGCGCTCCAACCAACTGAGCCATCCGGGAGCTCAGCGGCAGCTCAGCTCAAGGTGTCGTGTTCAATCTTAGTTGCAGTGGGGGCCGCCCACCATCCCTTGCGGGACTCCAGGAATTGAACTGGCAACCTTGTGGTTGAGAGCTCACTGGCCCATGTGGGAATCGAACCGGCAGCCTTCGGAGTTAGGAGCATGGACCTCTAACCATCTGAGCCGCCGGGCCAGCCCTGGTAGTTTTTTTTTTTATGGTCCACTATAGCTTTATTGATTAGAAACAGAAATAAGAGAGCCAGGAAATGTAAGCAGGTTTTTTTTTTTTTTTTAAATAGAAAATTGTTGTTGATGTGAACTTGTACTTGGAATGGAATCCCAGAACATAATACTGAAAGGAATTCTTTGACAATTAATTTTTTTTAATAATTCAAATGCAAGGCTATGTTACACAGCTTCTAGTATGCTTATAAAACTCCTGGTTCCAATAAATAGCTTGTATATATGAATAAAATCAAGAAAGGATGAGACAGATTAATTGAAACAGGTTTTAGGGAAAGCAAGTGCTATTCAGGGGCTGGCCTGACCTTCTGAAATCAATGTCCCCCAGCACATATCTACTCAGTTGTAAAGTTTCTTTTGCCATAGCCATTAGCAAGAAAATACAGAACATGAGAAAATATGCATCTGAGCTATTAATAGCAATGCTGTTGTTTTCAGTCTAATGCATTATTTTTCAGTAAAGGGTTATTTAAACAAGACATTTTCAACTCAAGTAGGAGGGCTATGCAGCTTGCTATTGTTTTTTTCTTTTTCCTACATTAACCCCTTTAATATGTCTGAAAATGGTCTCCTAGTGGGCAAGAGGGGTCAGGATGGAGGGAGGGAGGGAGGGGGAGAGACAGGAGCACTTGGTGGAAGCAGTTATGGGACGCTGAAGAAGTGATGACTGTGGCCATTAGCAGACCACTGAAGAGAACTATATACGTCAATGAAAGTGCTGTTCAGAAACTTTCCCATGAATAAGTCTTTTTTCTTTTTCATTTACTTTGGCCTCCAAAAATCTGTTCCTGGTCCCATTTGATGATGGGTCTGTAACTAACAAAGTGAATTTGAGTATCGTAGTCTAAATTTCCATTTCACAAAAATGATAATATGCTTCCCTGGTACTTATTTTATAAATGAATTGAAAAACTGATTTATTTTACCTGCTATGGCAGTTATTAATAGTGAATGTTTATGACCCTTCATTTCCTTGACTTTAGGTGAACAGTCTGAGGAACAGTGATAGTCCGTGTGGAAGACTGGAAATCAAGTGAAAGAATTAGGGAGAGATTTGGGTATACTTGTCCTATACTAAAATACTCCAAATCTCCATCAGGATTCCTCCTGCATTAGTATCCAGGAATACTCACCTTCATGCAGAGTCATTCATGACTTAGCCTCAGTCACAATTAACAGATGAATTCATTTGAGACACCTAATTCTGGTAGATGATGGGACATAAATTAAGACTGTCTGAGAGCTGTATATGATCAAGCCAAAACACAAAAGTTTTGCCCAACCCCCTTCTAGGCAAAAAATAGAGTGCTTCCCATAAATAGCAGTGCTAGTTATCATTACAACCATGGCATGAACTAAAAAAAAAAAAAAAATGAATACATTGGACACAGCTTGAAAATGAAGTTTATCAGAAATGAGCATTTCTTTTTAGCATAAAGGATTCTTTTTAAAAGTCCATTTACTCTGCACTGATTTGGAATCATTATTTAAAATGTTAGCAATGAAATGAAGAGAGGTTAAGTGACTTCTGCAAGTCAGGCATACATGCTCGGTGGCAGTGAACTTGGGGATGCAGAGCCTTGCCCTGGCTGTCAGGCCGCACTGGAAGGTGACCTGACTCAGAGCATTGAGTCATGGTTTAATGCACATACGGAGAAGGTGTTTGAGAGGTGATCTATGTGCTGAATTTAGAGATGAGAAAAGTAAACTTGGCCACTTCTCTTTCTAGAAGGCTCCAAACACCAACAGCATGTCCTGCTGCAGCTGTTGGAAAGACAGTACTGGCGGAAAACACTGACAAGACTGTAAACAACATTTTATCATTCCATTTCTTGACAACAGTTTATATCCACTTAAGCTCAATGTAATCATAGTATAAGCAAAAGCCCGCCATGCAAATAATGATAATTATATCAAATTCTAATGAACAAAAGAAAATGAAATGTTGCCGCATCTTATTTGAATGAATTGAGACTTTCCCCGCCCAATTATTCTCAAAACTGCAGGCAGAAAAGGTCTATTAATTTGAGACTTAGATTTAGGATTGAATTTATTCTTATTTTGCAATTACTGCCCATTCCTTAGAATATGCAAATGCAACAGTGAAGCAATCAGATCCCTCAGAATAATGAAATGAGAAAAAGTGTTTCAGGTATCTCAGCAGCACTGGCTGTTGAATCAACCGTTGACCACAACTAAACTTTAGTTTAATTCCTGATAATTCCTGGTTTTTCAAAATAACAACACTGTTCCTGTTTAATCACAGGGGCGGGGGAAGGAAGAGAGAAGCATCATAAAGTGTTCTTGTGGGATGGCCACCCATCCGGATTCTTGCAAGACCGTCCTAGTTTTGTTGTTGTTTTAATTGGGACAATCCTTTGTCCCCCCAAGCACTGTTTGTAAAAACCTCAGAAGTTTTCTGGAGCCAGGAAAACATCATCAGCTGGGCAGGCAGAAGAAAGCCGAAGGATGGGGGAGGCTGGTCGATGGTGGGAGGGTAGGGACCCAGCTGTGAGAAGGAAAAACATTTGGGGCTTTGGGGTGAGTGAAGGTAGCAGCCACGGGCTGGGAACTGGAGCTTCTGGGGTCTCAAATAAAGCACAGTAGAAGGTTGGCAATTACATTTGGAAAAGCAGATCAGACTGGCTTTCCCTAGGTCCTTAGAGAAAAGGTTAATTTCCTTCTCCCAGTAGATCTATATTTCAATGAACATGCGAGGTATGCATGCTACCCTTGAAGGTGGTCATCTCAAGGTCAGGCTCTGTAACTGCAACTGCAGGAGGTGCAGGGGCATAGAACTCAATCTGGCTAATGTGCATTTAGTGGTATACTGCAAGCCAAAGACTGTGCAATCTGATCTTTTCCATTGTCCACAATTACCACTAGGGGATAAGGGTGGACTCCATGCATCTTTGAGGATTTCTGAGCACAATGCCAGGAGGATTGAGCTTTATTAAGTTCGAGGGGAAAAGTTCAGGTATTTCGTGATGTTCTGGACGTATGCCATAGGTTCATTAAGGCAGCTGCTCAGGTATTCATTCAATATTTAATCATTATTTATTCAGCATTTAATTCATTGAACACCAACTATGAGCCAGACACAACTAGTTCAGTGATCTACACATATTTTACCTGTATGACCCCAAAATACTTTTGGAAAACAAATATCCTTTCACACATTTGACATGCAAAACGTTCAGCATAAGTTTACATTTAATATGATGTGTAACATTAAACATTTTATAAGATGAAGTTCATGGTAAGTTGACATGATTCAATAAAATAGTTTGACCTATCTTATTGATCAATGCATACTAATCCTAAAATAAGTTACAGCATATTTATTGATAGATTTTTTTTAATTAATTTTTTTTAATTGTAGAAAACATTCGGTTAAATTTTAAAATATACAAGTTACCATAACCATTTTGAATGTTCTCTATCCAGTACTTTAAAAGTGAGGACCAAACTTCACTTTTAAAGAATTAATAGTAAGACAAGGAAAGAAAATGCCGTTGTTCATGTAGGATGCCCTAATTAACCATTAAGAATATCTTTGTTAAACAAATATTCCAAATTTTACTTTAGTTTGTCATCCAAAAAACGTTTTTGTGCCTCCAGCTAACATGTATCAAGATTTGGAATGCCTAACGGTTTGGGCTTTTTTTCCCCCCATAAAATGGCCAAAAAAACACTTATTATAAACAACAAGCATATTCCCAGACAATTTTAAGAAAAAGAACCATGGGGAGGTGAGGATCTGGACATTGATTCCCTTACAACAATTCATGGCTATGTATGCATAGAGTACCTTTTACACATATTCACTTTAAGTTTATGGCTAAGGTTGTTAGACATTTGTTTTTTGATATGAAAGCTCAGAACTGAGAGAATTTCTACAAATGCTGCCTGGATTATAAATTAGGAATGGTGGGTTTCTGCCAGTGGTCCATTAACTTGCCCAATGTACTCAGAAAACCTCACTTAACACCTAAGAAACAATCATTCTATGAAATAAAGTTCAGGTCCTCTTTAACTTCAGTTGTTCTACTCTGTTCTCTGTGCATCATTAAGCAAAAAGAAGATTTCACGGAATACTCTACTTTGAACACAGACTACAATCTCCACTGTAACATGTACATTACGGCTATTGATCGTGGGTAAATGGGGGGAGCTAACACTTCCCACATGGTCTCAGTACCTAGAGAAATCTAAACTATATAGTTTACCTGGCTTTTTTTTTTTTCCCCTGTTTTTGAGCCAATTTCCCCTCATTTGGTATAGGACAAAACAAAACACTCTATCCCATGCTCAAACAGTAGCATCTCAGGAGTGCTTTTGCAGCAGTGATTGGAGCCCTTTATACTCCATATATATATATATATATATATATATATATATATATATATATATTATATATATATATTATATATATAATATATGTATTATATTAGATTTATATATTATATATATATAATATATATACTCCAAATATAATTATATATATATATATATATATATATACTCCAAATATAATTATAAAGCCCCTTCTAATTGTGTGATTGATTGGAAGAAACTACAATTTCAAATTTTCTTCCAAATCCAGGATTGAATATCTACAATATGAAATTTTCATTGTAGCCTTAGAAATTTGCCTGACCTCGTGACCTTCAGAAAGGTGACATGATAGGAAGAATTTTGGAGTTATACTGCAATTTGAATTATGCCTCCACAATCAATTTGTTGTTCCAAGTTACTTAACTGAGTCTCAGTTTCCTCCTTGATAAGATGGATATAATTCTTAGCTTCAGCAACATATCCCTACTTACCTAATCTTAAAAATCTCACTGGGTTTCTTTAAAAACTATTTGTTCACAGACTTCTTCTCATAGAGATTCTAATTCTTGTAGGAATGGATATGGTCTGGGTACCTGTATTTTTAATAAATACTCTCCAGGGTAAGACAGGGAAACACTGCTTTATAGAACTGTTGCAAAGATTAAGGCTGTGTCTTATATAGATAGATGTAGATTTAGATTTAGATATAGATATAGATGTAGATATAGATTTATAGATGATTATCATGCAGACAATGTCTGGTCTATATGAGATATGGATTAAATTTTATCTCCCAGACAGATGTGGGTCTAAATGAGAAATTGGTCCCCTGACATTAACATGAGTCTAAGAGACTCACGGACAACGACTATTTCCAGTCAGGCTCTTCTTCTTCACTCCTAGTACTTAGCCACCATGCTTAGGGGTGGGCTTGGGAATTTCTTAAACTATATGAAAAAGTAAAGTAACAGATAACAAACATTCTAGTGCACTTTTGGAGAAACATAGTGTAGACTCAGAGCTGTCAACACACCCATTATGACTGGATTGTTTCATATTCTCATGTGGTGTACACCTGCGTCTTGTTGGCAATTTGTAGCTTTGCTGATTGGGGCTTTACTGTTTTGCATTTTGTATCCTGTAGGTCTTCACAAAATAAGTACTCTTCCTCCCCATATCAAGTATGATAAATAGATGATGTGTGTTTTTATTATTTTCTATTCTTTGTATAGCATCAAATTTCCCTTTCCAATGAAAATCACATTTAAAATTAAAATATCAAAGTCCATGGAGATATGAAAACTTAACATAATTTCAAATTGCTGTTTATAAAAGACCTTCTCTGTGATTATAGAATAGGCCAATGTTGGTAAATATTTCAGTTTGAGTCATTTTTCATTTATGATATCATGGGTTTAGAAATAAGGATATGAGAACTCTGTGAAGGTGTGTGTGTGTGTGTGTGTGTGTGTGTGTGTGTGTGTGTTCTGTGCATGTGTGATTTATCTCAGGAAATATACCCAATAGATGTGTAACAGAATTTACCCATGGGGAAGTGGAAAGGGTTATTGAGAATAGAGAAAAGAGGAAAACCCTACCTTTTCAAACATTTGATAATTTCCACTAGTTTCTACTAGGTGTATTATCTATTAAAACTATTTATTAGTAGTAGTAGTATTAGTATTATTAGTTTCAGGTGTACAAAACAAAAGAACTAACATTAGGAGATTCAAAGTGAAATTTCTTATTGCTTGCTAATTTATGCCTTATGGTTTTCCTATTAGGAAGTCTTGGAAGAACTTGGGTTTCCTAGAGCCAGGGCTTCTGGAAAGAGTATCAAGAATTCAGACTAAAGTTTTTTGATTAAAAATGTTCTCTTTGTTTCATAAATGTCACTTTATTTGTAGAATCAGACTATCAATGAAACATTATATATAAACAATTAATACTTATATATAATAAGTATATATTTATTATTATTATATATAAGTATTTATATTGTATATTTATATAAAATAAATACTTATATATAAACAATTCATTGTTTTAATAATTATTTATTTAAGCTAGTGTTTATTGTCTTGGCTGATTTCATTTAGTATAGAACACGCAAATTTTACACCTCTCTATTCTCACTTAATTCTCTTTTATTTCCTCTAGGAATTAATGGCCATTCGCCACATTTTATTCTGATTTTGGGGAAACAGTTGATGGAAGCTGATAAAATTGAAAAGATTGCTCTTTCTTTTGTGGTTGGGAAGATTTTTAAAAAAGTACAGCAACAGCTAGTCCTCAACATTCCTTTGCAGCAAAAATATTTCTTAATTTCTGCTTAGGATCTACGTCAAACCCTGTATAACTATTGTTTGAAAATATAAAGTTGTTACCATTCAAATTTAAAGTCATAAACAAGAAGGCAGTCAGCATTTTATCTCTCCAGGTGAAGGGAATCAATTATTTGAGAAGCATAGCCCAAAATGATGGTGGGAGCAAGGGATTTGCTCAACAGTGATAGCCACAAAGATTGAATTAACTAAGAAACCTTTTGATTAAACAAGTAGCATAAAGAGATGGTTCACATTTCTAACACAGAACTCTGCCTAAGTAACTCATCTATTTCTGCTTCTGCCATTTGGAGGAAGATAAACAGTAAGTCTGTGGAGAGTCTTGGACTAGAATCATTGTGATATTATATACTACTGAGATACGCAGGGACTGAGATGCAAGTCATATGAGCAACAGGATGAAGAACTTTAACTCTTGAGCTTTGGGTAAGCCAGCTGGTCTGCTACTAAGAGAAAGAAATAAGGATGGTAAAATAATTATATATATATATATAAAATATAATATAATTATTAATATATTATAATATAATATATTATATATAATTATAATTATTAATAAAATATAATTATTTTACCATCCTTATTTCTTTTCTTTCTTTCTTTTTTTTTTTTCCATTTCCTAACTTGATTCCTTCTCTGGGTATCTCAAACCAATATTTATATAACCTGTAAAATAGGTAAGGATCTGTACTTTGTGCCCATATTTCATTTTTATATATTTGGAATATTCAGTTGATAAGGCAGATCTCACATAAAAGTTCATGCAAGGAGCACTGTAAGTACACTTATATTGTCATTTCTGGGCTCCAATGACCAGGACAAACTATATTTCAGAGAGTTTGAACCAGTCTCAGAGTCTCTTACATAATGATAAGGTTAAAGTATCCAGGTGGAATAGTTGCCTGACTTCCCGACAGAGGAAATTACAATAGCCAAGGCTTCTTATTTATTTCAGACATTCACAAGGCGATTGAGTTGAAAAGCCCCAGCTTGTAACGTATTTTTATTTGTAGTGTCTAATAATAGCAATTATGTGACCACATGTTATTTATTAAAATAAAATACCTTTCCAAAAAACTAATCAATATCTCAATACGCACGTGGTCTTACTTCTCAGCCTCCTACTCCCACGAACCAGTTTAAATTCTTATTGTGTGGAAGAAGGAAGGGAAGGTCAGCACACAAGGACAAAGGAAATTCATGTCTAGCAAACAATATAACACAGAGAAAGATATCACTCATCTTATAATCTACTTCTGTCAAAAAAATATTTTTTAAATGCTTTGTATTTAAAAGAACTGGAAAGGAAGGAAATTGTGAGCCAGATGACCGATCCTTTGGTTTGTGTGACCCCAGCGTTCAAATCTCAGCCTCAGAAATTTGGTACATCTTGTAATGACATACTCAATGTGTTAGGAACTGCAAAGAAAACACATTGAAGAAATTGGTCCCCACACCACCCACATCTCAGTACATCTGCTTTGAGTGGTGACCAGCACATTCTTAATAGTGCAAGAGAGGCCAGGTGATTTGTTAGTAGATGAAAAAAATGAAATCATGTCTCCGGACTTAAGTCACTTCCCTTGCATCTCATTGGTCCTTTCAGCCTGTGCAAAGAGTATGCTCCTCTGCCTGCTTGCTTCTTTTGTTGGCTTTTGTTCATTACTAAAGATCCCCAGATGTACTGGCATTGGAGTCTTTTTAACACCTCTGTGTCTGGCCCCACATTCCAGCAGACTTTGCAGTGAATACGGGGCTTTAAAATGTGAGATGGGGGAGGGAGAGTGGGAAAGAGAAGTGGAGTACAGCTAAGACAGCAAGGATTCTCCCCCAGGGACTGAGGTAGATATGTCCTGGCTCACACAACTCAAATGCTGTTTTGGTTAACAGGAAGTCTAGGCAAACAAATGGAACAAAATTTATTAGCAAATGGTTAATAGAGTTTTTATACAGCTTTGCTAGGGCCAACCTGTAATGTGTATACACTTGTCATTTCTGGGTTCCAATGATCAGGAAAAACTGTTTCAGAGAGTTTAAACCAGTCTCAGACTCTCTAACATAATGATAAGGTTAAAGCATCTAGGTGGAATAGTTGAATTTTTTGAATAGTAATAGTAAAGTGTTCCTAGAACTGTTTGGAATGCTATCTGAAATCTGTCACATTTGTTTTTACCAAAGAAGGCAGCTATGTTGCAATAAAGATGACCAAAAACATTTTTGTTCTTAGCATGGCATGTGATCTCTACATACCTCCCCAGCACTGGCATTATACACTCCAACTATTGGGGGCTGCTTGCACAGAAGAGAGTCAGCCACACTCTCTCATGACTGTGCATTTGCAAACATTTTTCCTTCGCCAAAAACACCTTTTCTCCATTCACTTCATCGTAAGAATAATTCCAACTCATCATTTAGAGATTATATCGAGTAACTTCACTTTGGGGAAACCTTCTAGGCTGGCTCCACACTCCCATTTATTTGGAGGTTCCATTTAACCTGCACCCTACTAATACCTTATGTTGATCTGTACCATGATACAGATCACACTGTTGAGTTCTTCATCTGCCTTTTTCACTCTCTTTAATTATGGAAATCATCTTTCATCCCTTTATCCCCAGTAGTCACATAATGCCTGGAATAATTTAGCATTCCACATTTTGTCCAATGAATTAATGAATGAGATTTTTTTTGCAACAGTGGTTGGAAACTTGTACCATTGAATTGACAAAAATACGCACGTAAGTACCCACCAGGAGATGGTAAAAAGAAACAGCTTGAAAATGAAGAGGTAATTTTGTAGATATTTTGAAATAGATTTTTAAAAATTAGCTAAGACCTACATAAATTATTTATACTCTACCACAATATAGCTAAAGGCATCATATGTGTATAAAAAGAAAGGGGATTGGCTGATGAGTAATTTTCCAGCCAGAAACTTGGCCACAGGTATTTCATGTTGGGCTCAGATTCACATTTTCAAGTGCTATCGTCAATTCTTTCACATTACATTCCTGTAGCTGAGGATGTTTTTCATGTATAAATTATCTAAAGTGAAAAGTAGACTCTGATTTCTAAGTGATATTGATGGTCTCTGCCACAGCAGTAATGCTGTCCTAGTATCCATTCACAGGCTCTACTTCACCTCTTTCCTAATTGTTCCCAGGAGATTGTTTAAGCTATTTGGTCAATGGGAGCTATCACATTGGATACCTGTGAGGATCAGATCAAGCTGGTAACACTCCATCCAAAATATTCCTTTCTAACTTTCCTTTGCCTTTGTCTCTTAATATGTTCTCATTGGTGGATCATATCTGATAGTGATCCTAGTTGACTTCCTGGTTGACCAACCATGATGTATTTTTTTCAAAGAAGCAAGAAGGTGAGAAACTCATGATGGCTTTCTTTAACATCTTGGAGACACATGGATAGAACAGTAAAGGGATTCAAATTCTTGATACACCTAGTCACAGCAATGTAACAACCAGAAAACAACAACTAAAGTACTTTTGCCATGTGCTTTCCCATGGAATGCCACCACCAACATATTTATTTGATGTTTAACTTGTTTATGATCCTAAACAAATTGAGTTTAAGCAAGGTTCTCATTAGCCACGTTAAATTAGTTAAATCTCATTGGCATGTCAATTTTCACCAAAAAAATGTGGACGTGCTTCAAGGTTTAGAACCAAATTCTTTTTAAATCATTGTGTCTATGATTCTTATAAACAGCTATCCAACTCTCCTCGTTATGCCCACAAAGTACAATTTTTAGAGACACCCATGCATTTTTCTGGCCCTGCTCCCAAGTTTAAGAACTTAGAGAAATTTGCAAAGGACTTTTTTCAGCCCAACCTAGGTTTGTATTTGGTATTTGTGGAAAGATGATATGAACCTGTTGTGTGGGCAAAGAGGCAAGAAATAGGAACTCTATCTTCTAGGGCAAATTTCTTCTGTTACCGTTTGGTACATGTTCTGAGTCCAGGCAGACATGTCATTTTGTATGTGAGAAGGTTAAGTCTCTATAAGACTCCTGTACAATTTAGCTTACAGTCTTGAGCAATTGGATTTCCTAGTTCCGTAGGAAGAGGAAAGACGTGGTCTACTTCGGCACAGCAGGTACCAGACAGGATGGATTATGGTCTGACTATAACATTTCCTGGGTTTAAAAGCGATCACGAGAACTTCATGCATGCAAACAAGTCAAGTTGTTTCCATATTAATGTTAGATGAAGTGATTTTTATTACAAAACTCAGCACAACTCATTCTCTTTTCTGAAGGCAGGTCAAAAGCATGAGGATCTGTTCATGTGCTGCTTTACATCTCCCATCATTGAGCACACACCTAATACACGCTGATCAAATTCTTCTTGGGATTGTAAGCAGGATGGTTTGGAAAGGCTAAGAATGAGCTTTTGAAATAAGACTGCTCATTCCATAATAACAAGAATTGGAGCTGAACTTTTGTAAATGGTATATTGAAGACTGTTTACAACTTACAAATAATGATTCCAAGCAACATTAGAATGACTTTCTTATATAGACATATTAATAAATAACAATAAATTTGCCAGAAAGTCCAGTCCTCCTTCCAAAAAAGAAATCACAGATCTTTAAAACGTAGTTTCATAGAATGAATTAGTTAAAAGAGTAATCAGCCAGTTAGGATTACATAATAGTAATATTAATATTGAACAGCAACTGTGCATAGAGCTATTTGTCTTCAAAGTAGTGAACTTCTTAAGCATTAACAAATTAACTCTGTCACAACTGCCCACATATGTTTGGAGAGCTCTACGGAGAACTTTCTTTAACGCCCAGTGTTCTGTCCTCGTCTGCACAGTCTACAGGCTAAAGTATGTCTGCAGGGGGATTTTTCCATTGTTTATCTAATATTTGGATTAAGAATGTTTGGATTAAGCATGTTTGGATGTACAGAGATGAGGTTATAATACACACTCAGGTTCCACTGTCTGGCTGGTTCACTTCTGAGTCGTCAACCAATACCCAATCACAGGCAAAAATGTGTTTTCAGTGATAGAGCGGTATGGTTTTCATTGAGGACAGACTGCCGGAAATAATACAAAAAATTGTCTGGGAATTTGGGTGCATAACCTGGGTGTGGTGAGAATGAGCTTTTCATATTTCTCACTAAAGTTCAGTAACTCTCCACATAACCTCAGCTCAGCCATGGGTCCTTAAATCCACCATCTCACCCTCCAAAGGGACTCCTCCTGCTAACAGATACTACAGTTACTAGAGCTTCTCTACAAACTGTACATATTTTCATAAGATCTGGAAAATAACAGGCTGCTGGAAAATACAGATATTTTGCAGATGCGTGTATTACAAAACGATTTCACAATTTTCCTCGGCACTTTATCGACGTGTCACTTTACAGACCAATAGAGACCAACCACTGGTATTTATTGCAAATTACAAATTTTAATTCTAATCACTTTTCCTTGATAATTTCCAAAATTGTAAGCATTCAAGAATTCAACTTACTGGATATTTACTGATATTAAGGAATTATTGTTAACTCTTATGATAATAATATTGCAATTATTTTTTTAAAGTTCATGTCTCTTCAGGAAACAACTGAAATACTTGTGGATGAAATAACGCTGTATAGGATGTATTTAAAATGCTCTGCAGAAAGCGGAGATGAGTTGGGGAATGTGAATAAAGCAAGATTAGCCTTGAATTAAAAATTGTTGTAGCTATGGGATAAGCACATGGGGTTATCCCACACTAGTCTCTCCCCCTTTGTGTGTGTTTGAAATTTCCATTAAAATAAAACTAAAGAATTCCTGCAACATAGGCAGAACTCGAAAACTAATCTTCATGTAGCAGCCAACAGGCAGTATCCTGACAACATGGAATCAAAATTCTCTCCTTCTGATTTTGAGAGGCTGAAAAGGCAGCCTCTGATAAGGCTGCATCAGGCTGACAAGACCTCTGAGAGTGTGAGTAAACTTCTGAGCTTCTACAAACTGGATTATTCACAATCTACTACAGGGAGGTAGCCAGGAGTTCATTGGATTTATAAATTGGTGTTCCAGCCTCTGATTCTTACATCTCTAGAGTGAAAATTATCCCAGAAGCCCACAGGAAAACACCCATTCTGAGCCACTGTCATCCATTGACTATTACTAAAGGGATAGTGACATAGGCGTCCTAGGGGCAGTCAAGGTAAATAAGACAAGGACCCGCCTTCAAGAGACTTATGTAGAGCAGAAACAAGCCGTTGCTTTTGTGAGTAGTTACAACCCCAGTGGTGATGACATTTACTTGCAACCCATACTTTCAGGGAGTACACAGGAATTCCATGACCTTGGAATGAGCAAACAAGAGGAAAGAAAACTGATAACAAACTGAGTGAAAATTTTCTAAGGAGTCTCTTAATTTTTTTCCGGAGAGGAGGGTGGAATAATTGGGGTGCAAGTATGACCTGGAAGTGTAGGATGTATCTCTTGATACTAACCACATCAGCTACAGCTGGTGTTCCCTCATCCCACCCCAAATTCACCCCATGACAGCTGCTTGAAAGATACTGTAAAGATAAAATGTTTTCTTTAGAATACCACATTGTTCGGCAGTACTTGCTAAATGTCTTTCTAATTGAAATGACAGAGCTCTGTTTTTCAGGAAAAATAAAAGTAGCTAAGGATACTTAACTCTCTGCACAGCCTTCTCATAAACTTGCATCTGTGTAGCACCTTCTGCTTGGCAAAGAGCTTTCACACACATTCTCTCATCGGATTAGAGAGGTGAGTTGGGCAGGCATTTTAAAAAAATGTAGTAATGTGAAATTCACCTAACATAAAACCAACAATTGTAAAGTGGCATTTAGTGCCTTCCCAATGTTGTGCAACCACTATCTGTATCTCGGTTCCAAAACATTCCTATCACTCCAAAATACCCCCTGCCCCCTACCCGCTGAGCAGTTTGGGTGGGCGTGGTTAACTTCAGCTTCACAGGTGAGGAAGCCAACTCAGTGACCTGTGGTCAGTCAGTGCTGGAGCCAGAAACAGAACGCAGGTTTTCTCTCTCTGAATTGTTTAACAGACCAGTGGTTCCAAAACGTTAGCCTGCATCAGAATCACCTAGAGGACCTGTTAAAACACAGGTGATAGGGCCCTAGCCTCAACACTTCTGATTCAGTGAAGTCTAGGGTGGGGCCTGAAAGTCTGTGTTTCTAATAAGTTCCCAAGTGAGGTTGATGTTGCTGGTCCAAGAGATCCCTCTTGGAGAACCATTGAGCTATAATAAGTTGCTTATTTGCCTATATTCTAATTACAGGTTTTACTAATTTAATCAGGGATGTTATGTATTTAAACAATGTAGGGTCATAGGAGGTGTTTGCTTTCTCAACCTCAAGGTTTATTCGCGGGATCCACATGAAAGTGCAAACATGGAGGTGAAAGCACTTTGTCAGCTTAAATGAGAATCTTATTCATTGCTGAAGATCAGAACTTTTACTTTACTAGCTAAGCTTATCTCTTCCAGCATGTCTGAGTGTAGGGACAGAGTCCCGGAGAGCAGTTTCCAGGCTCTCGGCCTCATGTGGAAAGGTGCTGGCTCGGGTAATAGATGGCCATCAGCAGTGAGTAGTTGGCCATCAGCTGTTACCAGTTAGCCATTAGCCACTAATATAACTGCCGTGGCTATGCTGGGGGCTGGTTGGTTGGCAGAGAAGTGGACTGCAGATTGTGGATCGTTTGGCTCCTGCTTCCTGTGTCTCCAACCCAGCTGCCACAAATAATATAGTGGTATGAACTCCCTATCCATGGCTCCATTGATATTTCTTTTTGGCCTCACCATATCCTGCATTCTTATGCGGGGAGCAGGACCAGAGACCTCGCATGACACTGAGGAAAACTGTAAGTTTGTGCTTCCAAAACACCAGAACTACAGGTATCTTCTATTCTGTGTCTGACACTCAGTGCCTGGCATAAAGTAGTCATTAAATGTTGAATTAATTAGTTTACTTAACAATCAAATGTAAGAAGGTTTATTTTAGCATTGCTTGAGGCACTTTTAAATATGGCTGTGAAGAACCTATATGATTGACATTATGGACAGAACTATAAACATAGGTTAATCTTTACCCAAAGCGGACTTCATGCTGGTGTCCTACTCCAACTGCACTAAAAGGTCTTAAAAGCACTGAGTAGGGCATCCCCTCCTGTCTTGGATCTCTGCATGAGTTGCTGTCAGTGTTTCAGCATCAACTCAAACCACTTTCTTTGCCTCCACCCACGTGTGTACATGTGTATAGATGACAACTTGTAATATAGCCAACATATCGTCCAACATCTGCCTACCAGATTTGTGTACATTCTCCTGGTCACTTGGTTGAGGTTGGATAAGGTGGAGCATTGCAAGAGAGTAAATGGTAGAGCTGACAATGTCTTGTTTCTAAAGTGCTGGGATCCTTTAATCTTTCTTCCTTTGATGTCTGAGATTTCCTTTTTTATGCAGTGACACTGGGACTAAATGAAACACCAGGAAACCATTTACCAGTAAAGGGTGTGTGTTACAAACACCTGCAGAGCCCATGGTACCAGGTGACTTGAATTACTCACACATTTCTAGATCTCTGCTCTGTGGGTGGGAGACTATTTTGACTCTTTTTTTTAACTTTGGGTGAAAGATGACAGTTCTGGTCACACTGGTATGACTTCTATTTATTTTCTGCCCATACATCAAATAAAGACACAATCAGGGGATTCAAAAAAAAAAAAAAAAAAAAACCTTTATCGCTCTGATAAATATAAAAGTAGTTGCTTAAAACCACATAGAATCTCTGTACAAATGGTTTTTGGATTCAAACAAAAAAGATATATTGTGGTCCAAGTGTCTGAGAAGTGGGAGACTGAATTCTGGATTCGAGTCTTGACTCTATCATCAGTTAGCGTGTAAGCTCTGCAAATATTACTTAACATCTAGGGACTTCAGACTTTTAACTATAGAAGAAAGGAAGTTACCTAAAAAATTTTTTGTTTTTGTTTTTAATAAGTTATCTGTTGTAACTAATACAATATATTTACCAATTTCCCAGGGGCTATTTGTCGTTAGCCTGCTTTTTTTTTTTTTTGCATTACAGAAATAATATATTACCTCTTTTCATTATTTGTTTCCATCTAGTTGAACAAACTAAATATCTAGGCAGAACATTTAATAAATATGAAATAGCATCGACATTGTGAACACACCTTGGCATTACAAAAACTTCTAATAATAGCTAATATTTCCTGAGTGTTTACTATGTGCCCTGCTCTGTTAAGTGCTTCATAAGCAATGACTTGTGTGTGAGTCTCCTGCACGATGTAAAACAAGTCTTGAACTGCAAAACTTTAATAATTCAGTTCCAAATTGGTATGTCAAAAAGGTCCCAGTAGATACATATGTTTTGTGAAAATCCATATAGGTAGTAATGATTCTTTGGAGGTCTTCAAAAAATATTACACATGCTATTCTATTTCTTTTTCATAGCAGCTTTCCCCATCTCAGTTAATGTTCAGTTTGTGATGGCAGTTGTCAGGCCAAAATCCTTGCAGCTAACCTGGATTCCTCTTTCACTCCTAACTTCAAATCCATCACCAAATCCAGTCAGCTCTATCTTCAAAGTGTTTTTATAATCCAGTCTCCTCTCACCATCTCCATTGTTCCACTCCACTCCATGCCTTCCATCTTTGCCCCTCCATCAGTGCATTCTCCTAACCCAATTTTCTTCTCAACACAGTCCTAGTGAGCCTGTTGAAATGGAAATCTGATCCTGCCAGTTACTCACGAAAAACCGTCCACTGGCTTTGCATCTCACTCAGCACAGAAGCCTGAGGCCCTTCTGTTTGATATGAGCTGACCCTGTGCTTCTTTCTTATGCCCCGCCACTTGACTCACCCCACTCCAGGTATGCTGATTTCCTGTTATTCCTACACACCAGGCATCCTCATTGAGGGCCCAGAACTAGTTCTCTACCTGGAAGACTCTTCCCCAGAGAGCCACATAGCCCACTCCCCTCCTCCCCTCCAGGTCTTTGCTGAAATGTCAAAGCTGCTTACGGAGGCCTCCCTGACACCACACACACTCTCCTGCTCCCTTGCCTCCTTTACCACTTTATTTTTCTCTACTTATAGCATTTCTCATCATCTGACATGCTATATATTTTAATTATTTATTTGTTTATCATCTGTCCCCTCAATGAAGTATAAGCACCATGAGTAAAGGTATTTTTTATTTTAATTTGTTTATGACTATACCTCTAACATCTAGAACTGTGTCTGGCTTATAGTAGATGCTGAATTAATTAATTAATTAATTAATATAGATTTGTACATATAGCCTTACAGAGGTCCTTTTCTTCCTTACCTCTCTTCACAGACTCTTCCTCCTCCATTTGTTTTCTTTCTCCTGTAAAAGCTTGCCTTAATTCACCATTTAATCTCACATCTTATGCTACCAGTGTGCAGAAACTCATCAACCCTACTGGTCATACTTAACCTTCTAAGAGCTCAGTTCAAAGGTTATTCTTGATCATATCATTCTCTGCTCTTTCGGTAGGAAATGAATCTCCATAAAATACAGTTGTTTTCTCTTCAGCTTCTAGCACACCTCATCCTGGTTCTTCACCTTGTCCTCTTCATTCTCTCACCTTTCTTCAAAACATGGTAATTCTAAACAGCTCTGGCCTCAGTTTTTATTTTTGTAGAATCTTCATTTTCATTTTTGTAGAATATTTCACTCCAGAATTTTATCCATGTCTGTGGTTTTGACTATCTTGTGAAGATGGCATTCTAAACAATAATGACTAAAATATGCTCCTTGAAACTCCAGACATTTCCTATTCACTACCTAACATCTTCTGGATCTCTTCTGGCATCATAAAGGTTGCATATTTACATCTGTACTCACTAAAAGTCAATTAAAATAATCTCTTCCTCATAACTTTCTTGTTTCTTTTTAAACATCCTCCAAAAAGATGAAAATTGAAGTGGTTCAAAAGGTTTAAAAAGAGACCAACGAAATCTTGTGATGGGAGTAGAGGATGGGATTGTTGAGGGAAGGAAGGGAAGCAGTGTTCAGAACATTCTTAACAATAAAGTTAAACATGTTAAACTCTAACATTTTATTTTTTAGTCAAATATGGAAAAACATTAAAAACAATTAATTCTTAGTAGTGGATATGAGGGACTTAATTATCTTTCTAAGTTTTTACTGTTTTATAATTTCCTCCAAAAATATGTCTCTTAAGAAAAGAATAGATATTCTTTTGGGAAAACATTTGCATTAAATGGAAAACAACACAGTCAATTATTTTTTCTAAATGCCATTAAACAAAAATGCATGGTCAGGAATAACTGCAAGTTTGGTGCAGCATTGCCTAAACAGCAAGAAAACTAAATCTTAGATTTGGATGTGAGCTTAGCAGTTATTTAGCTCAACATGAATCTTCTTTTCAGCATCTTTGACAAGTGGCCATCCAGCCTTGGCTCCAGTGAGAAAATTCTGACCCCAAGGGGCTGTTCATTCCATTTTGGAAACAAATTCCTAAGCTGTTCTTCCCTATATCAAGTAAAAGTCTAATTCTCTTATCCGTGTTTTCTGGTTCTGCCTATTAAATCTATTCAGAATAAGTCTTACACTCTTATTAGGCCAGTGGTTTTATTTAACTTTCTGTGATTATACCTTAAACCACAAAAAAGCCTCTGCTTAGGTCAATTGCCTTATAGAAAGGACCTATTTCTATTTGGATATTCTGACATAACCTAGTTTAAAAATAGACATAGCAGGAATATTTTTAACTACAGGAATTGGGAATTTAAGAAACTTTCCAATTTAATAGATGAAGGTAAAAAACGATCACTACAACTCTTTGTTAACTTTTGGTAAAGAATTAGATCCTGTGCCCTTCAAAATGAAGAGTAATATTGATGCCAAAATTCCTTATTTGTATTAAGGTTATGATTTAAAATGAGCACTATTCCAATGTCAATATGTATCTAGTGAGTCCATAAAGAAAAAACAACCTCAAAAATAAAAATAGCCTCAAATATTTCAAATACAATAATATGTTTAATTAAATGAATAGAAATAAGAAATTATGTTATCGGTCAACCACTCCTAAGGGGTGACCTGGGTATTTTCTAATCTTCAAACATCTTACCATGAATTCTCAAGAGCTTTACCTGAACTGATAAACATGGCTGCCACTTCTGTTAGGATTTGTAGAGACTCCAAAAAATGTCTGTTTCTGTTAGTGCAAATTCTCCAAAATTTAATCTTGATATTTCATCTTCCCAACATGTCAGTCAATTTGTTTATAAAAATAATATAAAACTTAAACTCACAATCTTCATTTTCGTTTTTAGGGGCATTATCTTTTACTGTTTTTTAAAATCCCTGATATAGTTCTGTCTTTTGCAAGTTGCATCTAATTTCCTGCTTTAGTGTAGTTATTTCGTGGTATTCCTCCTAGGTAACCACTTTTATTTTGTGGTATTCCCATTTGTGTTTCAACTTCTCGTTCAATTTTTTTTTTCTGTAGACAACCAGCTGTTAAGCTTAAGAACACCAGATGTTAGTGTAAGATTTGAGATGCTGTTACCAGGGCAACCAGATTTGAGTGCTGGCTGTCCCCATCACTGGGTTCGCTACTCTGAAGGGGGATTGAGCTTCACCTTTCTCTATGGAAATAAAACAGACAAAGCACATTTGTAGCACAAATTTAAAGAGGTGGCTAGAACACCCTTCTGGGTGTAAACTCTGTTCATACCTTCCCAATGGTTCTGCTCTACACGCACACAAACACACACACACACACAAAAAACAAAACAAAACAAAACAAAAAACAAAGTAACAAATGTTTAATAAAGAACAGCATGCCACAAAAAGGCTTTAACCATTACCACTTGGAGGATTTTCAACGTTATAGATGAGTTGCCTTGTTCAATGTTTGAAAAGGAAAAGTTTCCTTCTTTCCCTTTCCTCAGAAGCTCAGAGCCTAATGAGATTTTTTTTTTCCCCTGGAGCCCATATGAGGCAGTCCCTCACATAAAAAGATAAACCCTACATTTAAGTTATAACACAGCCCAATGAAGAGTTAAGTGAGAAATATAGGGGTGTTGGCTTCAGAAAAGGGGAATACTTTAGCTTCCTTCTGACGTTCCAGAATCAGAGTCACAGGACACAGAACTTAATGTAGCACAACACTATCACTTTCCAGTAAAAAAAAAAAAAAAAAAAAAAAAAAAAAAATCAAATACTTTAGACTTTGAATCTGTACTCATTTACTTTATGATTCTAGTCAATTTATCTTAAGCCCTTGACATCTTGTTTTATTATGATGCCAAAGTCCTGCTGTGCAGTATGGTGGAGAAAATCCAAGTCATGGATAGAATATGAGAACCATCTCTGGCAAATTATCAGCCCAGTGTCAGTTTTCACAAATACATAATGAGTAGGATAATAACTATTATTCTATTAACCACACCATTGAGTGGTCAAATGATATAACATGTTATTTAAAGTACATTGTAAATGTATTGAAAGTGTTATTATTCTCATTGATGTACATGAAAACCTCAAAATAGAAAATAACCTGTGCGATGGAAAGTTGTCTCCTCTCCCATAGGTAGCCAGTCACCACTGTGCCAGCTAAAATTTCAGACAAAAGATTTAAAATATAAGCTATTATCTAAAAGTCCTACGACTATGCACATGAATTTTGAAGTTTTGAGTTGTTATTTTGTTTGCTGATTCATGTTGCCTGATGTAATATTATCATCAATTCTTTATCTTTTGCAATTGGTCTACCTAAAAGTTTATTTTTATCATAATATAAAAGAGGAAGAAAAAATGACTATTGTAATTGCATTTGAATCAAGACACAATACATTCTTTAATATACCACTCCACTATTTCAAATGATAGCCTAAATCGGATTTGAGAAATACTCATGTTTTTCCAGTTTTATTGAAACACAGTTGGCATACATCACTGTAAGTTTGAAGCATACAGCAGGATGATTTGAATTACATTTAGTGTTAAAGGTTTACCACATTCGGTTCAGTTAACACTCATCTTCTCATAGATACAATAAAAAGGAAAGAAAAAAGAAAAGATAGGAAAAGAAATTTCTTATTGTAATGAGAACTCTTAGTGTTTATTTATCTTATAACTGGAAATTTGTACGTTTTTGACCACCACCCCAACCCTCTACCTCTAGTAACCACAAGTCTTGTATCTTTCTATCTATGAGTTTGGATTTTTTGTTTCAGTTTTAGTTTTTAGGTTCCACATTTAAATAAGATCGTACAGTATTTGTCTCTCTGAGTAATTTCACTTAGCATAATGCCTTGAAGGTCCATCCATGTTGTCACAAATGGTAGAATTTGCTCAACATTTATGGCTGAATAATAGTCCATTGTATACATGTACCACAACTTCTTTATCCATTCATCCATTAATGGACACTTGGGTTGTTCCCATGAATTAGCTAATGTAAATAATGCTGGTATGAAGATGGGGGTGCAGATACCATTTAGAGTTAGTGTTTTTGTTTTCTTTGGATATATACCCAGAAATGGAATTGCTGGGTCATGTGGTAGCTCTATTTTTAATTTATTGAGGAATCTCCATACTGTTTTCCAAAGTGGCTGTAACAATTTACATTCCCACCAGCAATGTATGAGGGTTCCCTTTTCTCCACATGCACGTCAGCATTTGTACTCTCTTGTCCTTTTCATGATGTACATTTTCTAACATTTTATAACATGAGGTAATATCTCACTGTGGTTTTAATTTGCATTTCTCTAATGACTAGTGATGTCAAGCATATTTTTATGTACCTGTTGGTCTTTCGTATATCTTCTTTGGAGAAATGTCTTTTTAGGTCATTTGCCCGTTTTTTAATTGGGTTATTTGTGGTTTATTGTTATTGAGTTGTGTGAGTTTTTCTATACTTTGGATATTAACCTCTTATCAGATATGTGGTTTGCAAATATTTTTTCTCAACCCTTAGGTTTTCTTTTTACTTTTCACTTTGTTTCTTTTGCTGTGCAGAAGCTTTTTAGTTTCTATTTGTTTATTTTTTATTTCGTTGCTTGTGCTTTAGATGTCATACCCGAAAGTTCATTACCAAGACCCATGTCAAGGAGTTTGTTCCTATGTTTTCTTCTAAGAGTTTTATGATTTCAGATCTTACATTTAATTCTTTAATCCATTTTTGAGTTGATTTTTTGAGTGGTGTAATGTATGATTCAGTTTCATTCTTTTACATATGAGTATCCAATCATCCTAGCACCATTTATTTAAGAAACTATCTTTCCTCCATTGTGTATTCTTGGCTCCCTTGTCAAATATCAGTTGATTTTATATGTTTGGGTTTATTTCTGGGCTCTTGATTCTGTTCCATAGTCTACTTGTCTGTTTTTATGCTAGTATCACACTGTTTTGATGAGTATAGCTTTATAGTTAATAGCTTGAAATCAGGAAGTGTATACCTCCTTCTTTATTCTTCTTTCTCAGGATTTCTTTGGCTAGTTGGGCTCTTTGTGGTTCCATATAATTTTAGGAGTGTTTTTTCTACTTCTGTAAAAAAATGCTACAGGAATGTTTATTGTTTTTTTTAAATTAGTTTCAGGTGTACAAAACAATGTAATAGTTAGACATTTACACCCCTCACAAAGTGATAACCACCCTCCCCCAATCTACTAACCTCTGATATCTTATATAGCTGTTATAATTCCACTGACTCTATTTACCACTGGAATCTTGATAAAGATTGCATTGAATCTATAGATGGCTTTTGGTAATATTGATATTTTAACAATATGTATTAATTATTCCAATCCATGAACACAGATATCTTTCCACTTGTTAGTGTCTGAGAAATGTCTATTTTTACATGACAGAAAAGTAGGTCTTTGGCAGTTCACGGTATATAGAAACCACTGTCAGTGTTAAACAGAAGGCTGTGCCTGTAGAAACTTGAATAGAAACATTTCTGGACAATATGGAGGCTTTCCCGATTGTAGAATCTGACCTCACAAGTTCATAATTAATAACACTGCTTTGCTTCAGTTGGACAGCATTGGGAAATTGCACAGTGAGGCAATTTTGCATGTCATCTCAATGGAAATTTTTTATTAAATCTAGCACAAGACATAGTGTGCTAGATTTTAATGTTAATTATCTTTTAAAATAACAACTTGCTAGATGCAATTGGTTTTATTTTCTCTTTTAACGTTACACCCTCCCTAAAACTAAAGGCTGAGTGGCTTTTTCCCCCTCTTCCTTACACGTATTTTCCTACTTATTCTTCTAAAGTCAGAAAGGTAAAGTACCTCTATAGCTAAAACTCTCTGAAAAAAAATGTAAAGTGAACACGTTTTTAAAATACACCTATTGCTTGTTCCACTTATTAGACTAGAGCATGACATTTGGGGAGGTTTTATAGGGCTGGTAAAGGAAGTGCCACACCACAGTGTGTCTATCTGACCATTGTTTTCTCTCTTATGGAATCACACCCCACACATCACCCATGAATTCACCACAACTCATCTTCTCACACCTGACAATACAAAGCAAGAAGCAAATTATTATTTTTTTTTCCAACAAAGGTCAACAAATATCTTATGTGCCATGGAAATCTTGGTGAAAGTGCAGCTAAACCTAGATATGCCAAATGGTTTTATTTGCCATTGTCAGAAATACAAAGAGAGTGAATGAAAAACGTTTCTTAGCAGTAAGTTATTGCTGTCAACTACAGAATGCAAATGGTAAGAGAAATCCTACATTTCAGTTATGATGTAGCCTGTGGGGACAGAGCCCCAGAGAGCAGTTTCCAAGCTCTCGGCCTCACATGGAAAGGTGCTGGCTCAGTTTTAGATGGCCGTCTGTAATCAGATGGCCATCCGCTGTGGCTGGGTGGCCATCAGCAGTTCCCAGTTAGCCATTAGCGACTGCTGTGGCTATGCTAGAGGGTTGGTTGGTTGGTTGGCCGAGAAGCAGGTGGCAGATTGCGGCTCCTGCTTCCTGTGTCTCCAACCCAGACACAAGTGAGAGTATAGTGGTATGACTCCCCTACCTATGGCTCCGTGGGTGTTCCTTTTTGCCTCACTATATCCTGCGTTCTTGTGCAGGGACTGGGACCAGAGTCCCTTCATGACATAGCCCAAAAAAGAGTATAAGAGTTAGGTGACTATTACACTTCTGTGGAGCCTTCATGTCAATGCCTTCCTCCTGTAACCCAAACCCAGCCACAGAACTCCAACACCTGCTCCCAAGCGAACTCATTTTCCTTCATTGCAGCATTTATAACCATCTACTATAGTTGTTTACAAGTTTTCCTAAGGCCAAGGTGTTTAGCTCATCTCTGTATGCAAGTTTATGATATAGTTTCTGGTGCATGGAAAAGAATCATTGTACAATTACCAGGAATTGTGAACTTTAAAAATAATTTAACTTAAAGTGTAGCAGTCTACATTTGTTAAAATGATACTCCACCAGCATTTTAAAAGACAATAAGAACGCTTAAAAAATTTTAACTGATCAATTGTATTGAATTAAAAAAAAACCGAGAATGTACTCAAAATTTTCTCCATCACAAAACACTTTTTTGCATTTTTTATGACTTAGGATAGAAATGATTGATAGCATGGTAATGTATATTCAAAGTTATGTTTGATACATAAATTATATAGAGATCATATTGTAGGGTTCTTGGAATGGATTCTTTTACTCTTTGTTGAGAACTTGATTAAAATACTAATTGTCTCAAGCTCAAGTAGAAATACTCTTCTCAATTTTATTTTTAAGGATCAGTAAAAACACAGGTGAAAACCTGATTTATGAGAATATGCCTGGATTACAAATTACCTATAATTTACAAGATCTGTACCTGTATTAAGAAACCAGGGCGATATTGTCACTATTAATCTCCCACTTATGTTATGCCATCTCCAAAATCATACATATGAACTAAGAAGAGAAAAAATCTGATGGTACTTAATATATGGTAGGCATGTTGAAGGAACTCTAGTTCATGGATGTATGCCGAGCATCATTTAGTTTGGTAAAAATTTTAATTAACCACGGAGGGCAAAAATTATGCACTTGAGGACAGCTGTTTCTAATTTTTGTTAACCAGTTCAACCAACTGGCCTCCTACCTCATAGGTTCAGTTTTCCTCATGTTCTCTCCATTCCTTAAATAAAACAAAGTGACCAGAAAGATTATTAAGAATTTAAGAGATGAAAAAGAAATGACATTAAATATAGACATATGTTTACATTTCTTAATAGTTAATATCAAACAGACAATATTTTGGAAAGCCAAAATATATGTCCAATTACTGTATTTGACTTTCTCAAATCACAAGATGTCTTTAAAAAGATTTTATTTGCCTGTGTGGGAAAATATCCCAAACATATAAAAGGGTTTTCCTAGTGGATTAGGAATAAAATATCCCACGTCTCCACATCACAAAAATTCATTACGTTAAGTTGTTTTTATGAGTGCCTGATTGCCTCGCACAAGTTTATGTTCTTGACTGATTTCATTCTTCTTTCTCAGGGACTCTAGAAATTTGCTCTTCCACGCCATGAAGAAACAGTTAGCTTGCAGTACTCACTGCAAGGAAATTACCCCTTTCCCTTTCATGTAAATCTCTCCATTTATCTGGAAAGTCTACTTGATTCTCTATGCCTATTTTTTTTCAGATGTTTCTTAAGAGGATACAGAGATTGAAAGGGACCTAGACATACAATTTGTACAATTCCCATAAGAAATTTCATTGTTAGAACAGAATGATCAGATTTTAATGGGAATTTCAAAAATCTTTTACATGGGCTGTGATTAATAAAGAATAAAGTGAAAATCTAAAATATGAGCAAATCTATAATAGTATTTTACAAAAGTGAAGTATATTGAAAAGTTATGGTTGGCGAAGTTCACTCCTCTTTCTCTTAGTGATTTATTCATTCACTCATTCAACAAATATTACTTGCCTCTTGTAAAACCAATTTGCCCTTCCTACCAGATAGTGTATAGATAGTCAATTAAGCTCATACACAATGAAGCTTACATAATTTTAAAAATTATTTATGAGTTTGCTCAACATGTCATCAATTTATGAAACAACTTGCTCATTGGCATTAAAACTGAATTGAAGGGGTGAAAACTTAAACAAAAAGTTTCTACATAGTTATATGTAGAAAGAGAGACTTGAATGTCTAGATATCCATTATAAATTAATTTTATAAAGTGATCTATGTCTCATTAAAAGTAAATAGTCAACTATCCTTAAGACACACTGGCTAAAGTTTCAGGGTTTCATATTGACGTTAATATTGGTATAAAATGTGTAAACTTTCCTTTGCATTATTTAACACTTATAATTAGAAAAACAATGCTTATAACTAATTAATTAAATTCTCTTTTCCTACTGAGTCTTAACAATAATGATAAATTTAACTGTAAAAGAAAAATGAACTGGGCAGCTTTATATTTTTCCTATTTTCTTCTTTCTTACTAATTTGTCCATTGTATTGTCATAGGAAAGGATTTACTGATATAGTCACTATATATTTCTTATCCATCATAATTATGAATATTTGGGGGATCCAAGCATTTGATTTTTTTCTCTCTTTTCATCTGAATTTTTCTCTTTTGGCAAATTAATATATGAAGAGGTAAATCCCATTTAAATAATTTATCTATTCGTTGGAAGCTTAACTAATGTTTTGATAAAGAAGAATGTATTAAATACTAATTTGGCTTGACACAGTATATGAATCCTCATTCGATCTCAACTCCCCTTTCATTGGAAAATCAAGAGTTGGCTAAATTTCTGTGTGTTCTAAAATAGTAACTTAAACTAATTAAATCTTTCAGAAAAAAAAAAGAAGTTATTTTAACCCTTTTGAAAAGTTGGTACATATTGTGTCTCTTCTGAAAAATTTTTAGAGTTAAAAATATTAAATATTTAAATGTAGTAGCCATGTTTTAACACGATGTTGTTTCCTAAATTTTCAATCTTTAAAATTTCTAAGACCTTGACATTTTTACAACAAAGTGGTTCTAGAATTCCAACAGAGTCAAACAACCATATAACTAAATTTTAAAATGTTTTAACCTTATAAAGAAATTTCAAACTCTTACATTTGCAACCACCAACAACTTGTACTAAAAGAAAAAAAAGGGAAAAAATCTGGTAATAGTTAAGCCTCAGACTTTCTTTGTAAGCATGAGTTTTCTTTCTTGTGCTTCTGACATTAGCAATTTAGCTACAATAATTTGTAAGTTAGGTAGACAATAATAAACCCTTTATGCAAATATGTAGATATTCAAAATGCATTTCATAACTTCCTACTAAAAAAATTTCTCATATAATTCTGCCTTTCCATCATTTACCATGAAACCAACTGCAATTATACAGCACCATAATTAAAAGACCATGATGGATCTGGTTCCATCACTTACAAAACTGTATGACTATAGGCAAGTCATTTCACCTCTCTGGGCATCTATAAAATCCGACCTCATGGAGTTTTCCTAAGAATGATGTCATATGACATATATAAAACACTTAGAACAATGTCTAGCACTTAATAATTGCTGTAGGTGTTAGTGCTATTATTCTTGTCATCATGGCAAATCTTGAGAAATTAATTCCATAGATAATCTCCAAGTCACAGTTTGTCAAATCATTGTTTTTTCTCATGAGTGGACTGGTTTTTGACCAGAAGTCTCTGAATTTGATTGGGAAACATAGTATCTTTTTTTTCTTCACTAACCTCTAACTACATGTCCTTCAATGGTGAAAGTACACTACAGATCACAGTAGTATTAGCAGTATCTGTGGCTTCGTAAACAATAGAAATAACTGATATACAGAAATAGAGATATTTATGAATCTCAAAATACTGTTTCCATTCATCACCATTGTAAAATTATGGTAGCTATTAAACCTACATCTAGATTTTATTATTTAATATATAAATAAGCACAAATGTTGCTATATGAGGAATGACAAGTCCGCGAATTTGTTGCAATGATGTTGCTAACCTTTTTTGATATCAGAGGGATTATTCATTATGAATTTGTACCAACTGGACAGTTAACAAGTTTACTATTTGGAAGTGCTGAAGAGGCTGCATGAAAAAGTTAGACAAAAACGACCTGAAGTTTTCATCAACAATTCATGGTTTTTGCATCACGACAATGCACCAGCTCACATGGTACTGTCTGAGAAGGAGTTGTTAGCCAGTAAACAAACTGTGTTGGGACACCCTCCCTACTCACCTGATGTGGCTCCCAATGACTTCTTTCTTTACCCGAGGGTAAAGGAAATATTGAAAGGAAGACATTTTGATGACATTCAGGACATCAAGGGTAATACGATGACAGCTCTGATGGCCATTCCAGAAAAAGAATTCCAAAATTGCTTTGAAGGGTGCACTGGCATTGGTGCATAGCTTCCCAAGGGGAGTACTTCGAAGGTGACCATGGTGATATTCAGCAATGAGGTATGTAGCACTTTTTCTAGGATGAATTTGTGAACTTAATTGCTGACCTCGTATCACAAAATTAGTTACTTAAATTTCAATATAAATTATGTTTTTGTGAACACACATGATATATAGATGATGTATTACATAATTGCATACCTGAAGCCTATGTAACTTTACTAACAATTGTAATCCCAGTAAACTTTAATTGAAAAAAAATTAATCGATTAATTTTTTTCAATGCCTCTGATAAGGTGCTAATATTCAAAATTTGTAAGGAATTCATGCTATTTAACAATGGGCAAAGGACCTGACTAGATATTTCTCCAAAGAGGACATACAAATAGGCATATGAAAAAATAGATATATGTCAAATAGATATATGAAAAAATGTTCAACATCATTATCAAAGAAATGCAAATAAAAACCACAATGAGGTAGCACTTAACACCAGTTAGAATAGCTATCATCAACAAGACAAATAATAACAAGTGTTGGAGAGGCTGTGGAGAAAAAGGAACCCTCATACACTGTAGGTGGGATTGCAGATTGGTGCAGCCGCTATGGAAGCCAGTGTGGAAGTTCCTCAAAAAATTAAGAATAGAATTACCATATGACCCAGCAATCCTTCTCCTGGGTATCTACCCCAAAAATCTGAAAACATTTATCCATAAAGACACGTGTGCTCCAATGTTCATTGCAGCTTTATTTGCGGTGACTAACACATGGAAACAACCAAAATGTCCTTCGATAGATGAATGTATGGATAAAGAAGATGTGGTATATATACACAATAGAATACTATTCCGCCATAAGAAAAGATGAACTAATGCCATTTGCGACAACTTGGATGGATCTTGAGATTATTATGCTAAGCGAAATTAGTCAGACAGAAAAAGTCGAGATCCATATGATTTCACTGATATGTGGGATATAAAACTGAAAATAACAAAGGAACAAGACAAACAAATGAAAAAACAAAAACTCATAGATACAGACAATAGTTTATTGGTTACCGGAGGGTAAGGGGAAAGGGGTTATAGATGAGAGTAAAAGGGATCCAATATATGGTGATGGAAGTAGAACTGACTCTGGGTGAACATACAACATGATATATAGATGATGTATTACAGAATTGAACACCTGAAACCTATGTAACTTTACTAACAATTGTCAACCCAATAAACTTTAAACAAAATTATGTTTTTGTAACATATTGTTTTAATCATTATTTTGAGAAGGGGTTGTAAGTTTTACCAGACTGCCAAAGGGGTCTTGTATACTTGACCTACTGATCAAGTGCATGGATGGATAGAGTGAGTTTTACTCTTTTCTCTTTTCTGATTCTCAGATGAATGTATTAAGTCGGTGCAAAAGTTAATTGTGGTTTTAAAGGTTTAAAAATACAATAATTGCAAAAACCACCATTAGGTGTGCACCAACCTAATACCAATATACAACAAAATGACTAAATGGTGAGCAGCTAAAGGAAGAAAAGATAATTATAACAAGTACCAGAGTTTTAAAAAATGCTTTACTTGAAATTTAAATTAAGAATGTGAGTGGAATTGCCAGCAAGGAGCAGATAAGAAAATTTGAGATTAACAAGCAAGTTGGTGTTTGTGATGGTTTGGTGTATGTGTCTACTTTGGTTGGCCAATACACACAGTCATTTAATCAAACACTGATCTATCTAGGTGTTGCATGCAGTTATTTTGTAGATGTGGTTAACATCTACAGTCAATTGACTTTAAGTAAAGAGATTAGCCTTGGTAATGTAGGTAGGCCTCCTTTAATCAGTTGAAAGGCCTTAAGAGAAAAACCTGGGATTTTCCAGAGCAGAAGAAATTCTGCCTGAGACTGCAGTGGCAACTCTTTCCAGGTTTTCAACCTATGGATTCCAAACTTGCCAATTTCACAATTATGTGAGCCAATTTCTTTTAAAATATAGACAGGTAGAAAGATAAAATTAGATGTAGGCTATAAACATATATATCTATTCTCTCTCTCTCACTTTTTCCCCTGCCCCTCCTCTCTCTCTCTCTCTCTCTCTCTCTCTCTCTATCTCTCTCTCTCTCTCTCTCCTCTCTCTCTCTCTCTCATTAGTTCTGTTCCTTTGGAAAACCCTGACTGAGACAGTGTTCGTTACCACTCAACTTACTTGATTTCAGTTAGAGTAAAGGTAAAAGAAGAAATATTTCTCCCACCACATTTTTCTTGTACTCCTACATCCCAATAAATTTCAATTTAAATAAAAAGTAAATTTGTTTCTTGACATTTAAATAACATCCAAGAAGCACTTTTGAAGACACACAATAGAAATATACAATTACCTTGTTTTGTTAATATCCAGATAATTAATATTTCTTATTTATTGGGATAGCTAATATCAGCCTGTGTTAAAACTGTGACAACATATCTTTTTATGAAACTAAAGAACCTAATGAGTTATTTTTTAAAGTGTAGAAGTGGTAGATTTCCCAAGAATGTCAAAGCCAAGAGTTATACAGGTCCTCCCAATAAAAAGCAATAAAAACTGTTTGAATCATTCTCCCAAAAATAAGATTTAACACGTGTAAGCTACTTCTCTTGCTTTTAATATTTTACATAATTCTTTCCATTTTTTCCCCAAAGAATATTAATACCAATGAGTTCTCAGTTGTATTTGAAGTCCAGCGACAGACACATAGAGGGGTGCCAAAAAAATGTATACACATGACTTGTGTTCATCTTTTGTTATCAGTATATATTGAGTATTATAATTTTAATACAGTGTTTTTCTTTCTTAAAACATGTATACGTTTTTTGGCAACCTTTTCATAATAATTTAAGATTTAAAAATAATTTGGGAAAATGTAAAGGGTGTTAAGTACAAAGTTTCAAATGAACTTAGGTTTGGATGTTTGCAATAAGTCATGGATTATCAATTTATACTGGTAAGATGGTTGAAATTATCAGATAACGACCAAGTAGTAATTTAACACAATACCCCAAAACAGTAGCTGATTCACTGACGCTAGTAAAAAAGTTGGCTTTTGTGACATCCTATTCCCTCACTAAAGAATAATAACAAACATTTCCAAATTTTGGAATCCAACTCTGAGTTTAAAGAAAAGCATGAATTCATTCAATATTTTCATACACCTTCCACACAATGAAATTTATGTAGGAATATGCATTATAGGCCACAATTTATGTAGCATTACTCTTAACTCCAGGCTCAAAACCTGTAACTGAATACCAACCTAATCAGTTTCCTGGGGGTTTTCTCATTAGTAGCTAACTCTCCATCCCTTCTAAACTTTCAACCATTCTAATTTCCTAAGAATGCATGTGTGTTTTTTATTTAAATCTCATCTGTTAGGAAGTAAACTAAATGTCTTGACCATTGTTCTCAAATATTCATGTTTGAAAGAGCATATTGTAAGCCTCTGGTTCTTTCTTTCTTTCAACAATATGCATCGTAATGAAGAGCCTGGAACTCATAATTCTCTGGAGATTATCTCAGAACTACCAGGCTTTTCAGCCATAGGTTTCTGGTTAATAATAGATTACAAGTAGAAGAAAGCTCACAATAAGGAACTGTCTTCAAAGAATTATCTTCATTATTATAGTCCATTTGTTTATTACAGAAATGCATAAATTTTATTTTTATTTTATATTTTTAATTTTAAAGGAGGAAAAGCTTTTTAAAAGCTTTACAATCACTGTTAGGGACAAGAATTGGTGACAGTGAAGTTCCTTGGTGGATCCACCCATTCATTCATTCATTCATTCATTCACTGATTCATTCAATTAATAAATAGACAGCATTCATCAAAACTCAGGCACTGTGGAGGCTGTGGCTTTACAATGGGGAAAGAAGACAAATACAGTGTGTATTCTCATGGAGCTTGTGGTTTGATGGAGTAGGAATTAATAAATAAATATAATAAGCTTAGATAATACTGTGAATAAATTGCACAGTGCTGTGAAAGCACATAGCAAAAGAGAAGGGTTAGAGTAAGTTTTTCCAAGGAAGTGATATTTGAGATGAGATCTGAAGGATGCCTAGGAGTTAACTAATTGAAGGGAAAGCCACACTAAGGAAAAGTTCCAGGAACTGGAAATGGTTTGTGTTAAGCCCCTGTGGCAGCAGAAAGCATGGTAAAAAAAAAGTCTAGAGGGATGAGAGCAAGGTGGCAATGGAGTGAGATGAGGCTGGCTCAGCCATGACACAGATATTGTTTTTTACTGTGAAAGAAATAGGAGGTCACAGAAAGATTTTAAGGAGAATGATGACATGATTCTAGGGCACAGATCTGTCTTTTTCACTGAATGCTTTGTTAAATACCTAGAACAAAATGCTTTTTGCTAAATAGAGTTGATAAATACTTGTTAAAAGGAAGAAAAGGAAGGGAGGAGGGAAGGAAACCTCAGAGAATGAGACATATAACAGAGATAAAAAGATTCGCAGATATTGAAGATGGCAGAGTAGGTAAACTCTATGCTCACCTCCTCCTACGAACACATCCAATTTAAATTAAATTATAGAACAACCATCACTGAGAACCACCTAAAGACCAGCAAACAGAATTCCTATAACTAAGGATGTAAAGAAGTCACACAAGACTTAGACCAGCACAGGTCTAATGCCTATGGTGTGGCAATTAAGAAATGGGATGGATATCTCAGCTGTAGAGGCCCCACCTTAGAAATGAAGGGTCTCAGCCCCACACCAGGCTCCTCAGTCCAGGGGACCAGTGCCTGGAAGAGAAGTCCCCATAACATCTAGCTGTGGAAAATAGTGGGGATTACGTCTGAGAAAGAAAAAGGGCTGCTAGAGACTGAGGGGCTGTTCTTACCCACACACTGACAAACTCACTTTCTCTGGGTTCCACTGTAGGAGCAGCAGTACAAAAAGTGCCAGGAACATATGGAGAGGAACTGAATTGACTAATTTCGTGGTGAGGGATGGAGGGGCAGGGATAGGGGCAACTCTCTCTAGAGACAGAAGCACAGGCGGGTGCCACTGTTCCTTTGTTGAGCTCTCCTCCCACTCAGCTGACCTGGGGCTGGCAAATGCCAAAGCTGTATTTCAATTAACCTTGCTAACACTATTCACTCCACCGTGGTGATTCCCTGAGAACCACCTTACCGAACTCCCTTGCCAGGCCCAAGCCTCTTCCAGTGGCTCCTCCTTGGGAGCAGCCTGCCTAGGCTTATGCTTCATACTCACTCAAAGAATCACAAACCCCATACAAATGCTGGCTGCCTTAGGCTTGCATTGCAGACACTCTCAAAGGTACACAAACTCTACACGAGGAGCAGCCAGCCTTGTTGTGCATTGTACTTTCTGCCAAGTGGCCCGAAGACTGTGCAAACAGCAAATGGTCTCATCTTGCATTATAACACTGATCAGGTGGCCCCAAGCCTAGCATAATTGACAGTCAGTTTGGGCCTCTAACATAACTTCAACTAAATATCCACAAGCCCAGAACTGGTGGTGGATGGCCTCAGCTTACATTGCCGTGCCCACCAAAGGGTCCCAAACCCGACACAGATAGCAGCTGGCGTTGGTTTGCAGTATAGCCTCTCCCAAGTGCCTTGAAGCCCAGCACAAGTGGCAACTGACCACAGTCACTTTGTAGTTCCTACTAAGCGGCCTGAAGCTCTGAACAAGTGGCACCTGATATTGGCCTGCACTGGAGCGCCTCCCAACGGGCTCAACACACTTGGTGGCCAACCGTGGCCTACACCAGAGCCATACCCAACCTGCTTCACAACCAACATACCTAAAGTGTGGCCTTGGCTGGCACTAGAGCCCCTCTAAAGTGACTCATGATCCGTGAGCTCGTCTGCTATTGTTGTGACCAGCCTTCACCAATACTCAGCTTGAGGTTCAATCCCACCTACTGATGTGCCAACAGCAATCAAGGCTTAACTACAATAGGAGAGCACACACAACTCACACAGTGGACAGCCCTGGAGCACTGGATCAGGTGACCAGGGAGACTGTGTCACTGAGACCCACAGGACATCTTCTACATAAGGCCACTCTGTCAAAGCTAGAAGACATAGAAAATCTAGAAACAAACATAGGGAGTCAGCCAAATGAAGAGACAAAGAAAAATGTCCCAAATGACAGAACAGAACAAAATTCCAGAAAAAGAACTAAATGAAGTGGGCCCAAGCAATCACTATCAGATACAGAGTTCAAAACACTGGTTATAAGGATGCTCAACGAACTTGGAAGAAGAATAAATGAAGTCAGTGAGAACTTCAACAGAGATGGAAAACATAAAAAGGGGATAGAAAATGTAGACAAAGAATACATCAGAATTGAGGAATACAATAACTGAAATGAAGAATACATTAGAAGGAATGAACAGAACATTAGATGAAGCAAACAACGGAATCAGCAATCTAGAAGACAAGATACCACAAAACACTCAACTGCAACAGAAAGAAAAAAATAATAATTTTATAAATACAGCTAGTTTAAGAGACCTCTGGGACAACTTCAAGCATACCAACATTTGCATCGTAAAGGTCTAAAAAGGAGAAGAGGTGGAAAATGGATTGAAAACCTATTTGAAGAGATAATGACTGAAAACTTCCCTAACTTGGCAAAAGAAATGGATGTACAAGTCCAGGAAGCAGAGAGTCCCAAACAAGATGAACCCAAAAAAGCCCACACCAAGACACATAGTAATTAAAATGCCAAAATTTAAAGACAGAATCTTAAAAGTAGCAAGAGAAAAGTAGTTAGTTACATACAAGGGAGAATCCATAAGACTATCAGCTGATTTTTCAACAGAAACGTTGTCGGCCAGAAAGGAATGACATGAAATATTCAAAGGATGCAAGGCAAAAACGTACAACAAATATTACTCTACCCAGCAAGGCCATCATTTAGAATCAAAGGAGAGAGAAACATTTTCCAGACAAGAAAAAGCTAAAGGAGTATATCACCACTAAACCAGTATTACTAGAAATGTAAAGAGACTTATTTAAATAAAAAAGATAAAAAATATGAATAAGAGTGTATAGGGAAAATTTTTTCACTGACAAAAGTAAACACTTAGTAAAAGCAGTGGATAAACCAATTGTAAAGCTGGTACAAAGATTAAAAGACAAAAGTAGGAATATCATGTGTAATTACCACAATAAATTAAGGGATACACACAAACAAACACACAAAAAAGAAGTAAAGAATAATGACCAAAACAGAAATGTGGAGGAGGTGAGTAAAACTTGTAGTGATTTCAGAATGTGTTTGAACTTAAGTCACCATCAACTTAAAACAGACAGCTATAAACATAGCTTGGTATATATGAAACATATGGTAGCACAAACCAACAATCTACAAGAAACAAGACAAAGAAATCCAAACATAACACTGTAGAAAAGCCATCAACATACAAGAGAAGAGAGCAAAAGAATAAGAAGGAATAGAGAACTTCAAAATCAAAAAACCATTAATAAAATGGCAATAACTACATATTATCAATGATTAGTTTAAATGTAAATGGCCTAAATATTCCAATCAAAAGACATAGGGTGACTGAATGGATAAAAAAAACAAGCCCTGTAAATAGGCCTACAAGAGACCTAGTTCAGATTGAAAGATACACACAGACTGAAAGTAAAGGGATGAAAAAAGACATTTCATGCAAATGGAAATAAACAAACAAAAGCTGGGGTAGCAATAATTAGATCAGACAAAATAGACTTTAAAACACAGGCTGTAACAAGAGATAAAAAAGGACATTTCATAATGATAAAGAGTCAATACAACAAAAGTCAATATAACTATTGAAAACATCTATGCACCCAACATCGGAACACCATGATATATAAGGCAAATATTGACCGACACAAAGGGAGAGATAGACAATCATATAGGAATAGTAGGGAAATTTAACACCACATGGACCTCATTGGATAGGTCATCCAGGCAGAAAATCAACAAGGAAAAGGTGACCTTAAGTGGTACATTAGGTCAGATCTATTTAGCTGATATTTTTAGAGTATTTTCCTCCAAAGCAGCAGAATATACATTCTTTTCAAGTGTACATGGAATATTTTTCAGGATAGACCACATGTTAGAACGCAAAACTAGTCTCAATAAATTTAAGAAGATTAAAATCATATCAAGCACATTCTCTGATAACAATGGTATGGATCTAGAAACCAATTACAGGAAGAAAACTGAAATGCAAGCATGCACATGAGTCTAAATAACATGCTACTAAACAATGAATGGGTTAACAACAAGATCAAAGAAAAAATGAAAAAGATACCTTGAGACAAGTGAACATGAAAACACAATGGCCCCAAATCTATGGAGCACAGCCAAAACAGTTCTAAAGGAAAATTCATAGCAATACAAACCTACCTCAAGAAACAAGAAAATTCTCAAATAAACAAACTATACATTTAAAGGAATTAGAAAAAGAACAAGCAAAGACCAAAGTAGAAGGAAGGAAATAATAAAGATCAGAGTGAAAATAAACAAAATAGAGATGAAAAACTCAATAGAAATGATTAATAAAACCAAGAGTTGTTTCTTTGAAAAGATAAACAGAATTGAAAAATCTTCACTCAGATTCATCAAGAAAAAAAGAGAGAAGGCCTAAATAAATAAAATAAAAAGTAAAAGAGGAGAGTGACTACTGACACCACAGAAATGCAAAGGATTATAAGAAAATACTATGAACAAGTATGTGTCAACATAGTGGATAACCTGGAAGAAATGGATAAATTTTTAGAAACAAATACTCTTCCAAGACTGAATTAGGAAGAAACAGAAAATCTGAACAGACTGATAATTACTAATGAAATTGAATCAGTAATCAAAAAACTTTCAGCAAACAAAAGTCATGGATTAGATGGCTTTTCAGGTGATTCTACCAAATATTCAAAGAATTAACACCTATCCTTCTCAAACTATTCCAAAAAATTGAAGGGAAGGGAAAGCTCCCAAACTAATTTCACAAGGCCAGCATTATTCTGATATGAAAACTAGACAAAGACATTACAAAATAGAAAATTATAGGTCAATACTGATGAACACAGATGCAAAAATCTTCAAAAAAACATTAGCACACTGAATTCAGCAATACATTAAAAAGATTATACACCATGATCAAATGAGATTTCCCACAGAAATGTAAAGTTGGTTCACTATCTGCAAATCAAGTAATGTCATACACCACATAAACAAAATGAAAGGTAAAAATCATATCATATTAGTAGATGCAGAAAAAATGTTTGCTAAAATCCAACATCTATTTATAATAAAAACTCTCAGCAAAGTGGGACAAAGGGAACATACCTCAATATAATAAAATAATAAAATAATAAACTAATAAAAAGGCATATATGAGAAACTCATAGCTAACATCATACACAATGGTGAAAAGCTGCAAGTTTTTCTTTAAGATCAGGAACAAGACAAAGGTGTCCACTTTCACCACTTTTTTTTAACATAGTATTGAAAGCCTTGACAATCAGAGAAGAAAAAATAAAAGTTATCAAAATTGAGATCAAGAAGTAAAACTGTCATTATTTGCAAATGAGATGATACTATATATTAAGAACCCTAAAGATTCCACCAAAAACAAAACCGCTAATAAATGAATTAGAACTAATAAATGAATTCAGTATAGTAGCAGGATATAAATTTATATTCAGAAATAAGTTGCATTTTTATACACCAATAATGAACTATAAGAAAGAGAAATTAAGAAAACAATCCCATTTATAATTGCATCAAAAAATAAATAAATAAAACACCTAGGAATAAATTTAAGGAGGTAAAAGACCTGTAGTTGGAAAATTACAAGACACTGAAGGAGACATAAATAAATGAAAGGATATACTATGCTCATGGATAGGGAGAATTAACATCATTAAATTGTCCATAGCAATCTACAGATTCAATGAAATCCATATCAAAATATAATACCAATGGCATTTTTCACAGAGCTAGTACAAATAATTCTAAAATTTATATGAAAACACAAAAGACCCTGAATAGCCAAAGTAATATTGAGAAAGAACAAAGTTGAAAAAATCATGCTACCTGATATCAAACTATACTACTAGCCTATAGTAATCAAAACAGCATGGTACTGGCATAAATATAGACACATAAATCAAAAGAACCGAATAGAGAACCCAGAAATAAACTCGTACCTATATGGTCAATTAATCTATGAAAAATGAGGCAAAAATATACAATGGAATAAAACCATTCTCTTTGATAAATGGTGTTAAGAAAACTGGACAGATACATGCAAAAAAATAAATAAAAGTAATCCACTTTTTTACACTATGTACAAGAATAAACTCAAAATTGATTAAAGATTTAAATATAAGAACTGAAATCATAAAACTTCTAGAAGAAAACATAGGCAATAAACTCTTTGACATTAGTCATATCAATATTGTTTGGGATATTTCTCCTAGAGCAAAGACAACAGAAGCAAAACCAAACAAATGGGACTACATCAAACTAAAAAGCCTTTGTACCACAAAGGAAACCATCAATGACAACATGGATAGACCTAGAGGGTATTATGCTAAGTGAAATAAATTAGACAGATAAAGACAAATATGATTTCACTTATATGCAGAATCTAAAGAGCAAAATAAACAAACCAAACAGAAATGTATTCATAGATACAGAGAATAAATTGATGGTTGCCAGATGGGAAGGAGGTTGAGGGGGCTGGATGAAAATGGTGAAGGAATTAAGTACAAATTGGTAGTTACAAAATAGACATGAGGATGTAAAGTACAGCATGAGGATATAGTCAATAATATTGTAATAACTATGTATAGTGCTAGGTGGGTACTAGACTAATCAAAAGGATCACTTCATAAATTATATAAATGTCTAATTACTATGCTGTACATCTGAAACTAATATAAAATAATGTTGAAAGTCAACTGTAATTGAAAAATAAAAAAAAATTAAAAAGGCAACCTACTGAATGGGAAAAATATTTGCAAATGATATATCCGATAAGGGATTAATATCCAAAATATATAAAGAACTCATACAGCTCAACATCAAAACAAATCCAATTAAAAAGTTGGCAGAGGACATGAGTAGAAATTTCTCCCAAGAGGATATACAGGTGGCCAACAGATACATGAAAAGATGCTCAACATCCTTAATCATCAGGAAAGTGCAAATCAAAATCACAGAGGTATCACTTCACACCTATAGGAATGGCTGTCATCAATAAGTCAACAAACAACAAGTGTTGGCAAGGATATGAAGAAAAGGGAATCCTCATGTACCGTTGGATTATAAATTGGTGCAGCCACTATGAAAAACATTATGGAGGTACCTGAAAAAATTAAAAATAGAACTACCATTTGACCTAGCCATTCCACTGCTGGATATTTATCCAAAGAAATTCAAAACACTAATTCAAAAAGATACATGCACCCCTATGTTCATTGTATCATTATTTACAATAATCAAGATATGGAAGCAACAAAAGTGCCCATGGATAAATGAATGGATAAAGAAGATGTGGTATAAATATAGAATGGAATATTATTCAACCACAAAAAATTGAAATCTTGCCATTTGTGACAATATGGATGGACCTAGAGGGTGTTGTGCTAAGTGAAATAAGTCAAAGACAAATAACATATGATTTCAGTTATATATGGATTATAATAAATAAATAAATAATAAACAAACAAAACAGAGCAAACTCATATATCCAGAGAACAAATTGATGGTTGCCAGGTCGGAGGAAAGGGTGGAAAAAGTGAAAGGAATTAAGAAGCACAAATTACTGGTCATAAAAATAGTCACAGGGATGGAAAGTACAACATAGGGAATATAGTCAATAATATTGAAATAATTACATATGGTGTCAGTAAGGTACTAGACATTGGAGTGATCATTTCATAAGTTACATAAATGCCTAATCACTATGTTGTACACCTGAAACTAATATGATACTGTATGTCAATTATGATGGAAAAAAAATTTGCAGATATTTAAGTTAAATGGAGCCACCATTCACTGCTGTGTCTCCTCAATTTTTTCCAGAGTTTGTCTCATTTTGGTTGTTATCGTCATTTTTATAGATAAGCATAGTAAAGCATAGTAAAGCTTGCATAGTTAAGTAACTTGCTTAAGGTGATATAACTCGTTCTCATATCAGACCTCTCACCAGCGTATTAGTATGCTGTGTGTGTGTGTGCGTGCACCTGTGTGTGAGTGCACACTCATATCTTTTTTTCTCTCTTTCCACTAAGAAGGTCTTGATTGTGAATAAGATTTAAAGTACGTCTAAATAATGGGACCATGCTTCACATTCTTAAAATTAATCCAAATATTACATTTACTTTTAATTAGAGTTGCTGTAAAATACAGTGTGCCCAACAGATAGCACAAGTATATAACGCATAAAATGAACTGCATAATGAAGTCATTGAGTCTTTATTTCCATATGGCTTTCTGGGCAGTTTGGTTTTGAATGTGTTGGCAAGATTCCTGACCTGTTGTCACACATGGGGTTTACAGAAAATTCAAGAGCTGGCTCTGGTTGTAGTTCCTCAGGTTAAGAGGAAAGGAGTTAATATTATTGACTCCCCCAACTGAAGAGAAGAGAAAAAGACACTCCCTCAAGATATACATTCATAGTCTTCGTTCCTTTCCCATGTGGACAATTTGGATTTCACAGAAGCATAACTGGTCAACTTAGAGATACTCCCAGAGTAAAACAAATGTACTCAAGAAGAAATTTTAGCATTTAACCCAAAACAAATCCCAGTTGAATGCTAGGTTCCTGGGGGATGAGGATGATTTATGCTCTTTTTTTTTTCTTCTTCTTAATTTAGGAGTCAGTTACCCCAAGAAGCAGTTTCATGATCTTTGCTTAGAATTGAAGCCTGGCTTTCCTTACTCTGCCTTTGCTCAAATTTTAAGGCTCCAGTTTGGGACCTCTCTCCCCTCTCTTATATTTCCCGGGTCAGCCCAGGTGCTCTGCTTCTCTTCTCCAGGCCTCTTTTCCTGGGCTCCCTCACCCGCAGGACTTAAGCTCTCGGGAGTGCTAATAATGCCCTCCTTTTCCTCATCTACATCTTTGCACACTTCCCAGCCTCCCCCTTAGAACTTGCTGACTCCGGAATTACACAAAAATGTTTTACTCTGAAAATCAATTATAAAACTTGTGCAGAGGGTAGTGTTTTAAGTGGGGGATGGGGGGAGAAGGATAGTTTTTTTTTTGTTTCCTTTTTTTCTTCTCTATTTTTTTTTTTTTTTTTTTTAAAAGCAGGGTATTTCTCCTCTAATACACTTTCACCTTCTCTTTCTTTCTGGTCTCTAGCAATAAAACCTTTGAAAGAACTTTTGATACTTACTTTGAGTACTTCTTTCCAGTGAGAAAAATATAGAAAAATATAGAAAAATATTTAGCTTTCTGAACTAAAAAATGCAGGGAGAAAAAAAACAACTTGGAATTGACTAGTGACAGCAAAGGATGGAGCTGACAAAAGGAAGACATGGAATCCTCAAGAGCACAAATATCCTCAGGAGTTTAAATTGGTCAGAGATTTAATTCTGCACACATGCATAATTCCAACCTGCCTCTTGGCTTCACAATGCAGGACCCTGACCCCAGGGACATAAGACTTGGAGAACTTCCTGTTTCTACTGCAGAACTGGATGTGGAATAAAGGGATATGGAATAACTGTACTCTTCACATACAGTTTCAGTGATATTATGAGTTGGATAGAACTTTATAAAAACCTAACCACTGTCATTTTTTTTCCCCTCAGAACATATATTTTTGAGTTTGGGTCAATCTTGAGAGTGCTCAAGCCAGGTGGCTTGGGTTTGAATCCTGATTCTACCACTTTAGAGATGCATGACTTTCGACTATTTAACCGCAGTTTTCACATTTATAAGATAGGGACAATATTGCTATCTACTACTTCATAGGGCTATGGTGAGGATTAAGTGAATTAATTAATGTAAAGACATAACATTTTCCAGCACTATATGGGATTGTTAAGAATATAAATAAACAAGCATTTTGGAAGCTTTCTGCATACGTGTATAACTGCAATTATGCAATTGTCCATTTAGAAAAGAGTAATGATTATCTATTTTTGCTAGTTTCACTCTAAAGATTCAGTGACATGATGTATGTGAAATTCTCAGCAAAATATTTGGCATATAGCAAGTACTCAAAAGTAGCTATTATCATTACTGTTACTATCGTCTTCATTACCATCGTCATGATGTATTGGAGTTACATGACCACCTTCTTTTTCCCATGTCTCCTCCATCAAAAGTATCTCAGTTGGCAGTGCCAGCTGCTACTATGGAAACACTCAAATGATTGACCCAACAAGTACTCACCACTTGGTCAAAATTCAACCTTATTTTTACTGCCCCGGTCTAGCCCGTGAACTGCACCGGGGCTATTGAACCCACGGAATGTTAGGACTGTAGCAAAACTGGCATTGCTGATCATTGGATAAATCTTTAATCCAGACAGTGCAGTTCCAAAATTGTAGGTCAACTCCTAATATCCAGGTGGCTACCTTATACCTAAAGAGGGGGAAATTGGTGGTCACCATTTATATTTGACAGTGTTTCTTAGGAAGTCTTGTTATTAAATGCAATTGACCACTTCTTTCAGAAGGACCAAAAAGGTAAAGTTTCCAAAATGTTAACTATTTGGAAACAGAAAAAAGGACTCAAATAATGGCCGTTGCTGTGCTTGGAACTTTCAAAATACTAAATTAGGTTTTGTTTTGCTTTGCTTTGTTTTGCTTTGCTTACAGAAGTAAACATTTGTTTGGGTGGCCATCTTAGAATCTGTTCTAGCACTGACTTTTGTCACAGTGTACAAACATTTTCTTGCCTTGTGTTTTCTCTGGGTAAACATATAGAGAATGTGATTTTCCATATGTACTCTGTCATTTGCATTGCTTTGGGGGATTTGATTAGTCTGAAATATACAAGTTCCTTGAGTCAGGCTAAACCTAGCCACTAACTTTCTAAGTGATATTGAACTATTCCCTCTTCACATGCAATTTCTTTGCATTGCAGATTTATCTCTCCTAAAAGAAAACCATGTTATGTTCTTCCCTATGCTTTCTATATTTTTATAGCAATAGTAGCTGCACAATTCAATTTAATGTATTTCAAAAGTAATTATTAAACAACTTATATCTACACTCAGCTAGTTCTGGAGGAGAAAAGACCTAGAAGATTAATGGCACACTGATGAGACAGAGCAGAGAAATTCCTGCCCTCATGATCATCAACACCAAAGACATGTACACAACTACCTATAAAATAGGCCAGACCACATAAATGTTAAACGATGCTTTAAAGTCTTCTGAAAAATAATGCCTTAACTAAACAAAATCACCCTGAATCCAGAACATGATTGATGTTGTTATTACTTATTTATTTCTACTGTCTTCTATCTATTTTTTAGTGTTCTTTGATCCATTCTTTGCATTCTTCTTGTCTGAAAGTAATATTCTTGATATGTTTAATAAGGAGACCCCCTTTTTTGTTCCTAGATGCCTTGGCTGCTGATCAACAAAAGCCATTGAGAGACTTAATCCTCTAAGCTTGGCACCACATCAGTCTGGAAGTAGTTTATATGCAGAGTCCTTTGGAGTAAATACTCATTAGAGGTTCTGTTGGTTCATTTGGTCACCCACATTTTGCAGTGGGTGGCCCAGTTGGTATCCTCATTATTTTAATTTCCACCCCTGAAAATAATCCAGATGTAGCAACCTGACACTACTTCCTTTGGTACCCAAAATCTATTGTGATGGAGCGTCCATTTATTTGTGATGCTAGTTAATAGGTCCAAAGAAGTAAGGTTCTCAGACTGGTAATACTGTAATAAATTTTTTTGCTAGTACAGTATACCTTTTTCAGTGCAACCTCTTGAAACACAATCTGACCACTTCAAGGATAATTCGCTAGCAATTTCTCATACCTGAGAACTTAAAGAATTGTGTCATCTCCCTTCCTCCATCCTTCTCTTTCTCCCCCTCGCTCCCCTCTCTTTCCTTAGCCCCTCTCCTCTAGACCCTCCTCATCTTTATGTAAATGAATAAATCAGTCCACAGAAGCAAAATTTATCACGGTTATTCACAAATTACAGAGCGAAACTTGCTTTTTCTCTTACAACCTAGATAGATCTTCACTACCTAAAGCTTCTTGATTAGTACTTGGATCAGAGAAGCAGTCTCTATAATGTCATCTTTCTAGGTTGAGCAATGAGAGTTTTCAAGAAAAAAATCAACTAATATTTCTTGGCTAGCTATTAAGTGCAAAGTAAAGTACTGCTAAAATACAGGTAGGGTGAACATTTCTTCCGGTTCAGCTTACATTCAGGTTATAAAGCCAATATAAGTAGATGGGTATATTTTCCCTCATGATTATTATGACAAGTATTTGCAAAATGCTTATGATAATACCTACCAGCTGAGATATTTATTAATGTAGGATTAAAATCATAACATATATTAAATAATGAATTAAATAAATAAAATCATAACATAATATAAAGTTCTTAGAACAGTTCTGGCTATTCTTTATAGGTACCAATATATGAGAAGCTATTAAATTTTTCTCATATGAATTAGCATCAATTTTCAATAAGATAACAAAGTTTTTAATTTTAGAATTATAAAAATCTAAAATTATTTTATTAATTTCCCTATAATGACAGGACATGGAGAGGAGATGTGGTGTTGGAGGATGAGGAAGTGTGACCATTTAATAGATGGACACTATATTGTATATTTGATTCCATTATCTTATTTAATACTCAAAATTACCATGCAAGGTACACATTATTTTTCTCTCTTGTGCAATAAAAACTAAAGCATGAGGTAACAAATGTTAAAGAGCCAGGATTTGCATGCAAGTTCATCTGGCTCAAAAACTCACATTTTTCCCATTCCTTGAGCTCTAATCAGACTACCTAATATCATTTTTTTTCAAAGACAGGAAGAGTATAGGAAGCATCCTGTCATCTTGTGCAAAGTCATATAGTATCTTGGATTTTAACTGCCGCTAAGATTTAATAACTGTGGAAAAAGCAACCAGCAAGGTATCCTCGTGTGCACCATAAATAGGCCACTCCCTGGTAAATTACATACTCCTGCCTGATCCGAGAAGGAGCTCCACATCGCTGTTGGACAGTGTTGCTGACCAAAACCATGAGGCCTTGCACGTGTTCAGGATCTGCTCTCCTAAGTGTGCAGCACACTTGGCAGATGCTGTGCTAGTCCCAGCCTTACTACCGACTTACTCAAACTCACTGTACTCATGCACAGATGCAGTTTCTGTCTTTTCTCACACATCACAGTATCCAGGTGTTTGTTTGTTTGTCAGACTTTGACATTTAACCACATAAGACTTTCATAATGGTCAAATAGATTTCATTGGGGACAATTCATAAAACTAGTCACTTCCATTTAATACCATAAGTCTTAAATTATTCATCCACAAAACTACACATAAAATTTAATTTTGGTGTATGTATTATGGTTTCTGCTACACCAATAAAGTTACAGAAAGCTTCTCCCATATAGGATGCTATAAGACTGCTGAAATAAATTTTAATTTTAACGAGACAATTGCTGGATAGCTATGTATGTTTATTTTGTTTCACTAACAGTGTAATTTGGAACTCAGAACATTCTGAGGCACTAGTATTATTAATTTCAACATAGACTATATGGCTGTGTATCTATAATATCTATATATGTATATATTTACATATATAGATACATATCTATAGATATATCTGTGTGTACATATATGCATATATGTACACACAGATATATCTATATGTTATATGTCTATCTATATGTTATATATCAATGTATATATCTATATGTTATAAAAAACTACGTTTAAATGTTTAGGCTCAAACCTTTTAAACTTAGTTAAACTTCTTTTCTGCATGTTATATAATGACTATTTCATGTATTGTATCTACTTACACACAAAGGGAAGCCAATGGAAGACATATAATTTGACTCAGCATTTTATTCAGCATTACACTAGGTATACCATCCCAGAAGTATGACAAGTAGTGATTGTGTGAATTTGGGGGTTTTTATTCTTTGAACACAAGTAATAGGACTTTTCTATTCTGAATGATTTACTATGATTAAATAAGATAATGAAATGCTAAATTCTTTGTAAACAAGTTCCTAGAACATTCATTTATTCATCAACAAACTTGTTAAATGGATTCTATGTGCAACGTCAAACAAATGTACTGTGGTATTGTTGTATTTTCAATAATGCTATCAGTAGTAACTAGGCACTATGTACCCGGTACTGCAGGAGGCACTTGGAGTATACAAAGATATATGAGGGATAGTCTAAGCCAATACGAAGTTTATTATCTGATAATATTAGACTAGTGCTCTATCACTTTTATAAAAACCCACTTACATTGTCTCATTTTATTCTCGAGTCAATAGTATGAATTTTATTATTATTTAATGAATATTATTATCTTCCAACTCAAAGAGAGCAAGTGAAATCAGCAAGGATTCAATGCAGGTCAGGACTCCAACCCTTGAATACAATGTGCAATTGAAAAAAAAAAACAGCAGAGTGATAATGATCTGCTCATAACTTTGCCAATGCAGCATATAATAGTTTAAAAATTATTTAAAGTGTTGACTGACTACTGTTATTAAAGGTCAGCGTATATGGTAAAAATGGATGGAATAAGAGTAAAGGAAAATTGTGCCTTGTGGATTCATGGAGTGATCTGAATCTTTTTTTAAACAGATTAACAAAATTATTGTGATTTCATGTAGGCACATTATGCAAACAAATATTTCTAACCTTCAGTTGGGAAAATAAAATATTACATTTAAAACATTACATTTTATTCATTATTCAGTCTAAAATCTTCAAAATAAAAAAGATCACACAAATGAAAACATTACTCCATCCTATTTAAAGATGAATCTTAGTTTGAATTCTTTTGGAAGCCCTTATGAGTATAGGGTCTAGGTACAAATAGGAATCTTTCCACTACCATTCAAAATGTGTTACCATGTATTTGTTCCTTTTGTAGTTGAATCTCCTACTTTTTAAACTATAACATCAAACTGGTCTTTCTATCATTTCGGAAACAAAGGAACCATGTTTTCTCTCCACACTGAGCCTGTCTTAGGGCAAGTATCTTCACTCTTATTTGTCTCTTCCATAGTTTTTGACTATTTGAAATCTTGTTTTTCCTCTAAGGTTTGCTGCAAAGTCCATCCTGATGATATTTCTCAATGACTATTCCATGATCATTCCCAAGGGAAGGAAGTTTTCCTCTTCACTGGTTTTATTTTAAACCTTTATTTATCATTCCTTCTCTTTATATGACACGTACAATATATTCATGTATTTATGAATAGTCTTATCTCTTCAGCTAAGTTATAAATTCTTAGAGATCAAAAGTTATGCAATATTTTTTCTTTGGGGTTATGGCAGCAACTAAGACAATGTTGGTATACTCAATAAATCTTGGGCAAATCAATAAAATATTGTCACTGAGTTCAATACTAATATTATTCTAGTGACATATTTTGTAATTCTGATAGTATAATCAAAACAACTAATGTTCAAGGATTTGACGTATTTCAAAGTATGGCGATGATAAAACCATATGAAATGGCATTTATTTTAATCTGTGAATATTTCATTAATTTATTTACTTTTATTCCTCCGTCAATAAAATAAAACCTCCTTGAAAGCAAAGACCTACTTTGTTCAACATTTAATTCTCAGGTATTTATTAAATATTTATACAAGGAAAGAGGGGGGTAAAAAGGATATATAGGACCGGTTTGCATAAGTTACTGCTTTTATCATGACTTTTGCTAACTAGAAAGTCAACTGTGCTTCATTCCCTAGTTTCTGGTGCTCCTAATAGATCAGAACATAAATAAACCCCAATGAATTGGGGCTGCTGACACTGGGTACAGTGTATAACAACGGCAGGATTGAAAATGTTTAACCTGTTTCCATCTCTCTTTTGCTCATTAATTAACATGCTAATTATGAAAGTATATGACTAGACCTATAAAATGCTGATTTAGGTGGTTTGTAAATACATAAGAAGTATAAATACATGTCTTCCATATACAAATTAAACATCATACCTTATAACCGAAACCTAAGTTTACAGAAAGAAAAAACAACCACAGTGAAAACACTGTAAGTCATGTAAAGAGGTAGCCAAAAAAAAAAAAAAAAAAAGAGAGAGAGAGAGAGAGAGAAAGGAAAGGAGGGAGGGAGGGAAGAATGAAGGAAGGAAGCAGTATCATTTTGGAGTAATTTTTAAGAATTCAATGAAGAAAAATAGTCTCTTCACTAAATGGTACAAGAGCAATTGGATATCCATGTGGGAAAAAAAAAAAGACCTTGATCTAAGTCTCACACCTTATACAAAAATTAACTCAAGTTGAATTATCAATTTAAATGTCAACATAAACTATAAAATTTTTAGAGAAAAAAAGGTAGGATAAAACTTTGGGATCTAGAACTAGGCAAAGAGTTCTTAGACTTGATGTTCTTAGACCAAAAACATAAACACAAAAAGGAAAAATTATAAATTGGGCTTCATCAAAATTAAAATGTTTTGCTCTATGAAAGACCCTGTTAATAAGTGACAGTAGGAGAAAATGTTTGCAAACCACATTCCTGACAAAAGTGTACTATATAGACTATATAAAGAACTCTCAAAACTCAACAGTAAAAAGGCAAAGAATCCAATTAGAAAGTAGGCAAAATACATAGAGACATTTCACCTAAGAAGATATAAAATGGCAACATGCATCTGAAGAGATGTTCAACATCATTAGTAATCAGGGAAATGAAAATTTCAGTGCACATCCATCAGAACATCTTAAATTGAAAAAAAATAGATATAGTGATACCAAATGTTGGTAAGGGTACAGAGAAACTGGATCACTCACACATTGCAGATGGGAATTAAAATAACACATTACTCTGGAAAGTCATTTGGTATTTTTTTTAAAAAAAACCTGAAAACACAACTATCAAATGACCAGCAAATACATTTCTGGACTTTTATACAAAAGAAATGAAGACTTCTGTGCATACAAAACCCTATGCACAAATAATTACATATTTTTTTTTATTGTGGTAAAATATACATAATATAAATTTTACCATTTTAACCATTTTTAAGTGCACAACTCAGTGGCAGTAAGTACATTCACAATATTGTGCAACCATCACCACTATCCATTTCCAGAACTTTTTCATCATCCCAAACAGACACTACAAACCGATTAAATAATAATTCCCCATTTCCCTCTTCTCTTTAGTCCCTGCTAATCTCTGTTCTACTTTCTACCTCTATGAATTTGCCTGTTCTAGATACTTCATGGAAGTGGAATCATACAATATGTGTCCTTTTGTGTAAGGCTTATTTTACTTAGCATAATAATTTCAAGGTTCATCCATGTTGTAGCATGTGTCAGAGGTTCATTCCTTTTTAAGGTTGAATAATATTCTATGGTATGTATATACCACATTTTGCTTATCTATTTATCTGTTGATGTACATTGGGGTTGTTTCTACCTTTTGCCTACTTTGAATAACACTTCCATGAACTTTGGTATGCAAGTATCTTTAGCAGCTTTAGTCTTAATGAACCAAAACTAGAAATAAACCCAGATATCTTTCAATAGGTGAATGGTTAAACAAGCAGGTATATTCATACCATGGAATACTACTCAGCAATAAAAACGAATGAACTATCGATATACACAACAGACTGTATGAAGTTCCAGAGAAGTGTGCTGAGTGAGAAAAGTCAATCCCAAAAGATTATATACTGTATGATTCCATTTATGGAACACTCTTGAAATGACAGAATTAAGGTGGGATAGAAGTGGATGGGAGCATAAAAAGGCAATATAATCTCTGTGGAATGAAAATGTTCTGTATCTTGACTTATATTAATATCAATCTCCTGGTTGTGATATTGTACTATAGTTTTGCAAGATGTTACCACTGTGGGAAACTGGGCAAAGGGTCCACCACATTTCTCTGTGTTATTTATTACAACTACATGTGAACCTACAATTATCTCAAAACAAAATGTTTAAAAGAAAGTAAAGAAGGAGGGTAAGAGGGTGGGGTCTCTCATGAGGACAGGAGATCCCAGCCTGCCAAGCTTCTTCCACATTGCCCCCTAATGGTGGGCCAGAGGCACTTTGTGAATATTAAGGTATTTCCAGAATGGAAAGGATGGTGACTAAGATTCATTTGAATAGCTACAGTGTACTTATAGTACAATTATAAAATTGCATAATTTTAAATTTCTTTCAACTCAAATTCATTTACAGAATTCCCTGAAAGGTTTTGGTAGGCACTATATCTTGACACTAAATAACCACGATCAGTGCAGTAGGAATTTCTCTTGCTGGAGATGTGTTACGGAAGCACAGGGCATAGTTGGGTTCCTCTTCCTACTTTATAATTATCTTGCATTTTACTGAAGATTTGCAGTATGGGAAACAACTTTCAGTCTTATATTAACTGTAGGAGGCCTTGCTTTGGTGGTGCTAATTATTTAATTTTAATGGAAGATATCATCTATTGTGAAGTGAAAGCAAAAGTTAAAAAAAAAAAAATACAGAGTTGGTTCCTTTCTAGTTCTTGGTGTTGTCATCCAGTCCCCAAGCAATTTCAAGCCTACTGTAAATAGGTTTTCTCTTAATGTTTTTAAAAAGTTACAAATTTTGATGTAGAATGGCAATCTTTGTGTGGAATAGCAGTTTACCACAGAATATATTCCTTTATAAACTAATAGTTCAGGGAAGTATTCTAGATTTTCTACTTTCGTATAACTAGAGAGAGTCACACGCTCACACAGACACACCATCAATGAACCCATGTCAGAAGAGTCTACAGTCCTTTTAATTTGAAGCAGCTGGTGCATTCTAAATATGGCAAGCCCAGTCTCCTAGAATCATCAGTACCATCATTAAGAATCAGAATCATTGATTTAAATGTTCTTCATTATTCTCTCAGTAGGGGGATTTATATCACATAGCTGTTAGCTCTTTCCCTATTGTTCCCAGATTGTCATGCATAAATGCCAACAAGAACATATTTCATTCATACTCTAAAATTAAATCCTTTATCCCACAATTAGCCATAATCATGACCACATACGACTATGATTTACCATAACTAAAATCGATGGTGTGGGATTTATTGTTGGCCTATGTCTGAAATAGCAAAGGCAGATTTTTGAATTAAATAATTGTATACTAACTATTTGGGACATAATTACTAATTGTTTTGTTTTCCATGTATCACCATCTAGTGAGATAGCAAATTGTTACAATGCCTCATTACTAAAAGCTAAAGGAATGCTCTGTGTGTGTGTGTGTGTGTGTGTGTGTGTGCGTGTGTGTGTATAAAATATGCTCCTTGAAAATATGATCATTCTTAGTAGAGAAGAATAAACTGGGTTATTAACTCTTTCCTAATGATACATTTTAAAAATTTATCTTTATTGACAACTTATACATACTTTAACTGTATGTCAATGATTTCATTTGAGCATAATGTCTCTTTAAGTCAAGAATCTGTAAAACACTTCATTTCTTTTGCTTTTTTGAAACTCATGTCCCTTTCCTTGGTAACCTAATGTTTTATCTAAGATCTCAGCCTCCCTCATTTACTGAGATTTGTCAGTTGGCTCACCTAGGTTTTCCTGCCTCCCTTGGCCAAAGAACCCAACTAGGCCACTTAGAATCTTCCTGGGAATTTGCATTTTGAGTAGAGAGGCCACAGGATGAATTTTTATATATCTCTTTTATTCTGGTCGAGGTGCACTAATAACACCCATAAGATCTTGTTTTCTGAACCCTGCAGCTCCATGGGTTCATACTTTTTGATGCCTAGTTCATTCTTTCATTGGATTTTTTTTTTCAGCTTCCTCATATCCTTACAATAAATTTATTTTTAAAAAGAAATATTTTGTATGTGTTACTTAAGAGTTGATTAATGTTGCTTACACCTAAAAAAAATCCCTAACTGATATGATGTTACCCTCTTCTTGCAGATGAGGAGATTGACATATAGAGAGGTGAAGGAACTAATCCCCGGTCACACAACATTTAGGTAACACAGCTGAACTCAGGTTTGCCTGATTCCAAGCTCTGCTTTTAATCTCTTGGTAACATTGCCTCTGTTTTCGGTTTCAGATGAGAGGATATCTAGATTGTCATACAATCATATTAGATCAGACCAAAAATATAAATACAGGAGAAATAGAAATACAGGATACAGGAGAGTGCATCACTTGCTTTGTTACAGTTTATCAGATAGTATTTTTTATGCACTCAAAGGATTCCTTGCACTAAATAAGGAATACAAAACCATGACCAATTTTTCAGGGTTCCTGGAGTTTCCTGTCATTCTCTTTTTAGTGTTTAATGTCACACAGCTGTGCACAATTCCAGAATTAACATGGGTTCATGTACAGTCCCTACCTGCATTCTAGAAAATATTTTTATTTCACACCCATTTAGCAAGGGAGGATACATGAAGTCCAATGCAACAAGTGCTAACATGTGTGTAAACATCACTTTAAAACTCCCGTGAATAATTACATTGTAAGTCAGAGTCAAATGCAGGAGGATCAAATTATACATAGATTGAAAGGGAGGCCTCACTTTGGGAGGCCTCACTGTGATGTCTTCAATCCCAAGGTCAAGGGCCTTCATCCCTATTGCAACTTGGGTACACATCACATCTCTGAATCTGTTTTCCTCTTTTCCCAGTGTCATTAAATGAAAGCAAGACTATCTAATGGTCCACAGAGCACTCTGAGGGTCAGGGGCAAGACGGGCTGAGACCGTGGCTAGGGTCGGGGAATACACTGGAATACAGCCTGCCCAAACTGGCCTGATTTATTGCACCAAACCCCGGGCTCTCCTTTCCTATAAGTGGCCTGACAAGCCACCCCTAGAAGCAATTTTTCATAGAAGTATTGTGAGCTATGGTCTTTCTTAGGTCTGTTAGAAAGTTGTTATCCTTGGGATGAGGAAGAAGTGTTAGGTGGTCTAAGAGGTTGGGTGGGAGGAAAAGGAGCACTAAAGACCAAGACCACCTCCATTGCCAGGAAAGTTTTACAATCAATATCTAGTAAAATCAACAACTTTGATTTCCTCCCTAAATTTTGTTTAAAATGCCTTAGAGTAAAGAATAGTTTTTATTTGCTATCTCACAATATCTTGGGCAATAAAAACAAGCAAATCTGGGCTTCATTTTGGCCTCTTTGCTTACTAGCTATGTGACCTTGAACAAGTAGCTTCTCCGTGCCTCAGTTTCCTGGTCTGTAAAATGAGAGTACCTCAAAACATTTCTATCCCTTAGGATTATTAGGAGAGTTGAACTAGATAATCGATCCAAAATTTTTCTGGCACATGATAGCTACTTAACAATATTAATACTTCCTTCATTTGGAAAACATTTTTGAGGATTATTCCACTAGAGCACACTGTAAAAATTGTTTAGGAGACATCATTAGAAGCCAAGCATCACCTAGTTAATAGTGCCCCAAAAGAAGACTGTTTCTTTTCTTTTTAAAAATAGAGTGATAATTTAGCTCTGATTTTTTGTCACTGATTTTTTTTTTTTTTTTTTTTTTTTTTTTTGGTGGTGGTGGTATCAGTTAGAATCCCACTAGTCAGAAACTGATGGCATATTTAAACTGTGTATTTGGAAAGAGGACAAAGGGCCTTTTTACAGAAGTGTGGACAAGGTTTAGAGCAGGAATGTCCAATAGTGGCAGCCATAAGTAACTTAGAATTTTCCAGTAACCACATTAAGAAAGTGAAAAGAAACAGGTAAAATTAACTTAATAATATTTTGTTTAACCCAATATATCCAAAATATTATTTTAATATGTAATAAGTATAAAGAAGTTATTAGTAAGATGTTTTTCTTTTTTCATAATCAGTCTTTGAAATGTTGCATGTATTTTACATTTACAGCCCATCCCAGTTCAATAATAAATTCTCAAATAAAATGTAGTCCTACCAAAACAATAAAGTTCTGTTTAATTGGATTATGTTTTATACTACTTCTGTTTTTAAATCTAAATTTTAATTAATTGTAACCAAATAAAATTAAAAATTCAATTTTTTATCTGTTAAACTGTTATAATCACACCATCAAGTGGTCAATAGCCACATGTAGCTAGTGGCTACAACATTGATGGTGTAGGTTTAGAGAAACAGAAGAAATGTTGTGGTAATCTGAGGTGAGCACGGCAGGAAACCATTATCTCTTTTAAGCCTGAAGAAGAAACAGTGGTTATAGAAATCTGAATAGTATTGCTTTATGGATAGAGTCCCCTTCATGCACCTTTGGTTGAGGTATATAGCCACCCTAGATGGCCAATACAGAGGGAACAAAAGGTACAAATACCTGGAACCACACTCCTCTAATGGCATGCTGGTAACCAGATTTTCTAAAAATAGAAAACCTGATTTGTAACATTTGCTCATTTTCATGGTGTAAATTCTCCCATCATGGCTGATTGCAAGCTAAAAACATGATATCACTGAAAGCAGAGTTGGGGGGAAATGTACAGAATTGGCTCTCTTCCACACACCACTGAGTCTCTTCCTACCATGCAATCTCCTGTCTTTTCTGATGACCGAACTCAAATGGCTAGCAGAGGCAAGGGTGCCCTTAATGCATTTCTTGCAGGTGAGCCTCCTAGGGCACTGAACAGGTTAGACAATGATCAGAAAAGGCAAGTGGAAAGTATACTCAATGCTCAAAGTAAAGAAGGACTGTCTACCTCTTTCTTTTTTCCTTCTGCTTATATAGAAGAAAATGGCAACCATTAGGAAGCTGAAATATATAGCATACAGTTTGAAGGTAGGATGCTAAATAGAACAAGCATCATTTATTTCTTTTTAGATTAAAAATTTTGTTCTATATGAGTACAGAGTTTATGCAAAAGAAGAATGCCTTTCCAATATAAATTCATGGCGGACACCACTTGAGAAAAACAGTTAATACAGCCTCACAAATTACGAGAGAGCACGTTTCTTTTTGCAATGGATCCTTTTCCATTGCAAAAAGAATTTTTCAGACAATTATTAAAATGTTATTTTTTTGGTATAAAATATGAGCTTATATTAATAGCATAATTATTCACTATATTGACAAAATTGATGTGCTGCATGAAGTGTGGTTCAGGGTTAATTATTTCAACTTCCATCTTAGGACTCACCCAGGTTTGTACACCTGCATTCTTCTGCTGCTGTCTTCACCCTTATACCCAGTAATCTTTCAAACCCTTCCTTTTAGTTCCGTTCCACTGTATGTAAGTCCAGGTTTTCATCACTGTATGTAAGTCCAGGTTTCACTCCATTCCTGTGACTGCTGTATGGTCCTCTGCCTTCTCTTTCTTTCCACATTATCCCACCTAGCACCACTCTGTGATTCTTCGTAACACATGTTTTTTTTCTGTCATCTCTCTGCTCGAGAACCTTTAGAGCTCTCTTTTTACTACCAAAACAAATCCAAATTCTTGGCCTGGCTTTCAAAGAACTCCATAACTTGAATTTACTCTACGTTGCTAAAGCCTCATATGAGTACTTCCGTGCAGCCAGATCAAGTTATTACGATTCAAGTTAATACAGCCAGAACACAGGCTGTATTTGCCACAGTGCTTTTGTTTCACACTGACTCCTTTTTACCTGGCCTCTAACTCCAACACACACACACACACACACACACACACACACACACACACACACACCACCTATACATGTATATACATCAGAACACCACTTTTCCTCACCTGTTTTCCAAATCCCACCCACCATCGAGATTAATCATTGAGGCTCAAACGTTTAGAAGCCTTCCTAACCATGTGGCCTACATCCTCAGCTCCAAACACCGAATTCCAGTGACAGTTAATTTCCTCACTCCTCTTGCCACTTGGATGCTCTCTCCAGTTGTTTCCATGGCCAACCTTGCATCACTCCTTTTTATTTCCACCCTAACACTAAACTCTGAAGTGATCCCATGGAGCCAGAAAGGTGACCAGATTTTGAATCTATGTCATTTGCTGAATCTTTCCTCAGAGTTCTGAGATAAGCAGCTGGCAATGAAAGACCAACACATTTTACAAATACATGTAACAAGATTATCTATGCTTCAGTGGATTTATCCTGTCATCAGCAATTACGTACATGGCACCAGTCTTCCCTAAATCCTGGAATCACATGATTATTCGATGGACGATTTGTATTAGGAAATAAAAATGTTAAATGATCAGTTTTGTTAAATGCCACACTTTTCACATATTTATTTCTGCACTGGCAAACAACTGTCTGACATGCAGAATGCAGCTTTGCACATCTGAGCCGTGTCTCTAGTCTCTAGAATTATTGGGATAACATCCCTCCCCATTTGCTGCCCCCTCCCCACATCCTGGCCATTGGGTTTGCTTCTAGACTCAGGCTATTATTGACTATCTGGAAGAGCAATCGTCAGTCTGTGCTTTGTAAGATATTAATACACGCTAGTGAAGATGGGAGTGTGTATTAAAATAAGTTTGGGATACACTGGTTAAAGCAAAGATAAGTTTCTTACTGCAGAACTTTCCAGAGACTTTGCTAAGCAAATATGAAGTGTGAATCATTAAAAAGAGAATAGAGCAGGTAGCATTTCACACATGTATTTGAATAGAAAAATCTCCCCCCACTATAATATATCCTACCCCCAGAACATAGGGTTGTTGTGTGGATTAAATGAGTTATTGCCTGGAAAACACTTAGAACAGTGCCTGACAGAAGATGAAAACTCTTTGGGCTATTGCTGTCATTGTTGTCACCTAGATGTCTAATTGAGATCTCACTAGGTGTTCCTGTACCCTCTGAGAAAAAAACAGAGCTGCATATGGATTGAATGGGGATCTTTTTAGGAGCTAAGAAGATCCCATAAGAACCACCAAGGACCTCTCTTTGAGTTTCTTTTAATCAGAAACCAGTTAATGTGCAGAAAAGTTTATCCTTTTCCATTCTTCCCAAAGCCTAGCTAACCAGGATTAAATTAAATAGCATGGAGTAATGAATGGTTCAGAGTACAGCTTCAGAGTCTTGTTTAAATCTTGGTTCTTGTATGGTGACCATATACCCTTGGGCAAATTGTTTAAAAGAGCTATGCCTATAAATCTGCAAAATTTGAAAAATAATATTTACCTCTCTGGGTTGTTGTCAGTAATTCAAGAAATTATATATATGAAGTACATATCAGTCCATGCCTGATACATGGTAAAAGACTCAATAAATGGAGGTTCCTAATTATCTCGGATTATGTTCAATTCTCTAGCTTATTTAAACTGTGAAACACTAGCTAACTTTACCCATGTAGTCATTGCCACAGTATCCATGAGGACTAAGCTGCTTCACAATTTACTGTAGTAAATATGTTGGCCACTTAGACTGCCGATTGGCTTGCTGGGTGAGGCCTATGAGGCCGAGGGTAACTCCTTGCTGTTGGGAATTAAAGGGGGAAGTCAGGCAAGCTCTGGGTGACAGCTGCTCTGGGCAGTCAAAACAGGGAAACAAGATTACAAGATCCACACGTAATCTCTGAAGCAACTCTGGTATTCTTTCAGTTTTTTAAAACCTATAAACAATTTCTAATTTAATGCATGATGATTTAGTTCCTAGTGAAAATAACAAGTATTCCCAAATTCATTGCTCTGAGTAGGAACACTGTGAATAATACCTAAGTTATTCACAGTCCCGTGGTCGGAAGCTGTGGGAAAAATAATTTTAATTTCAGATGTTTCACGCACCACTGCTAATGTTATCTATCCTGCTTGGGCAGGGAGAAAACTGGCAAGAGTCATGAGATGGGGAATTTATGTGAGTTCATGGAAATGCTGTGGCTGACCAACAAAGGAACTTCCCCAGCCAAAATCAAAACAAAAATATTAACTTGGAAGGGGGAAAAAAGCCTACAGCGTAATAATACCATGCATTGAAACCTTATCTGGTGCTTGCAGTGATTTGATTGGAAGAACTTAAAGAGCGTTTTGTGGTCTGTGGAAACCACCCGCAGAGGCTGTATTTAGCAGCCTCTCCACCAATTAGTTCACATACCATCCTCTCCTCTCACCAAGTGGGGCTGTTTAGCTTTCCTTATCTCTGGGCGGTTCCCAACCTGTCTAAGACCGCTAAAGGACAAAAGCCAAGATTTCAAGATTTCAGAGCTTACAATGCAAAGCCCATGCGTGGATGTCTATTTCCTAAGACTGAACTGGCCACAACGTATCTGAAGGTTTTACTTACATTCACTGAAGATAATTTTTCAGACTCCACTTATACCATTATACCATCTCTCTCTCTCTCTCTCTCTCTCTCTCTCTCTCTCTCTCTCTCTTTCTCTCTCTCTCTCTCTCTCTCTTTCACACGCACACACACACGCGCGCGCACACACACAAATGACCCTCATCACAAGTTAACAGTTAAAGTTCACAGCAATTCTGCATTAAATAATTCAAAGGGTGAGTTATACTGAGTGAACCAGCTATTAAAGAAAAAAAAAATTGAGGGTTAGAGACCAATCCTTTTTTTCTCTTTTATAATTCTGCGCCATGACTTTCTTTGTGTAAATAATAAGAAAGTAACCCTGGAGGAATAAGAAGACTGCTAAGGAACTTACCAAATTAACCCTCTTGTGGCCCCCCACCTGGCCCCCAGCTGCTCTTCTTTCAAGTCCTGGTGCCCTTCTGAGGACTGTCCTTCTCACTTGACACCAGAGCAAGGACGACAGGGGCTCTCGTTTGACCAACACAGGAGCACAAGCAGTTAACTCTGCTCAAACAGCTCCAAGGAGACTGTTGGACTCATTGTTTCATTCATTTTTCTAGTAAAATATGCTGTTATTCTACCACCAAAATTTTCTCAAGACTGACATGTTATTTTATATTATTAGTGTTTGTTGGTCATAAGTAATATTATTAATACCATTAGCAGTGTTAAGTATATGTAATACTAGAACTATTACCTAAAATATTAATTTCCTATAATCCTTTTTTTCCTTTTTCATGTTGTCAGAACTTAATAATATTAAATGTTATATTTAAATTAATAATAGCCTTAATTGTCATTTTCTAAGACAATGTCTGAGAATTGTCTGGAATTAAAATGTATAATATTGTTGTTAACTCTTTCATTTCTTTTTTTTTTTCAGCAGTAGACATTGTTGGAAATATGTTGATTAGAATTCTGAAAGTCTTTTTCCTACTTAAAGTACTTTATATAAGAGTTTATAAGTTAAAATTATATGTTATTTCAGAAATTTCACCACTGCCCCATGTGTTGTCATTTTTTTTTTCATTTTCATATTAGATAAAAATCTCAGTAGCCGATCTATTGATTTTCACAAAATGGTATACACAGAAAGAATTAATTTTGCTCTTGCTTATTTACTATTTGTTAAAGCAATATGTAAGACATAAAATTCCCAATATGAATTTTCATAATCCTATATAATGTAGGGAGGAAAACAAATCTTCCTCACGTGAGGAATAAGATCACTGAGAAAGAGGACTAAGCGTGCTTTCTCCAGGAGAAATCCAAAAGAAATTTTACTGCCATATTTTTACTTAATCAGCCGTGTGAAAAAAAAGTGTCTACTTTGGAAATCTTTCATTTGTAATGAATATCAAATAGAATATATAGAAAAAAGGTATATATGTCAATCTGGAGTTTCCGAGTCACAGAATCTCTTAAATGATGTGTTCAGATACAAAGCTGGCCTCACCTAAGATGATTTGTACATCAGATTTTTAAAACAGTATATAATTCGATTTATGGATGATATAGAATATGCAACTCTGGGAAAAAAAAGTAGAACCTTTGAGATTTCTTGTTTCAAGTGTGCTGATCAGGATTCCATTCTATTTCTAGGAAAGGTAACTGAATACCTCTCATAGACAGCAAGACAGTAAGTTTAGTATGCTATCAAGAAAGGTTTTTGAACAAGGCCTTTGAAAGAACTAAGGCAAACTATGAAATCATGTGGATATTGAAGTTGACAGATCTTGGAGGCCACAACTACCCTCATACTCCAAGACATCAAAGAAAAAGGCAAGGTCTGGTGATTAACCTCACATACAAAAGTACTGGGTCAGGGGATGGAGACAGGTTTTCATAGTTCCCTTGGTGACCTGTTTCCTCGTCTAATAGCTGGCGGGATGAGGAAAAACAGCTGTACCCGATTGGCTCTCTCTTTTCTAAGGCAGTTGTGACAGGAATACAACCAGTAGGTTTTTGCCTGCTTCTCTGAAAAGTGTCTGTCTGACACCTAGTTTAGCCTTTTGCTGTAGGCCAAAGTTAACTCTGAGAACCTAATTTTAATTTGACTAATAATAAAGGACATTTTGTTTTAAAAATAAATCATTTAGTTGAGAAGAGCTATCATATATTAAATATTTCCTACAAATTGGCACACAATTACATTTAGAACACTTCTACAGAGTTCTGTAATGCAATAGCATTAACACATCTATAACAAAACAAACATTTATTTTTACAAAATACCTGAATTTTAAAAAATTGTATCTTGTGCAAAATTGAAGCTTGAATCTCTGCAATGCCAACCCGTTAGTCCCATTTCTTTCTCCCATTTACAAAGAAAAGCTAATCTCATCATACTACTAGCTGTGTACGAGCTCTTTCTATGTCCTCAGCATCTAGCATAGGGCCTGACACATAGTAGGCTCTCAACAAATGTTTATTAAACAAATGGTTGAATGAATGAATGAACAATCGCTCCATACCAACACTTAAAATATTGCTAGACATTCTTGCCAGGTTAAAAAGTTTCGTTTATTTTATTTGTTAATCCTGTGAAATAGTTTTTAGACTTTTTTACCAGTTAAGTGCTGCATGTGTTGGTGGGAATATATAGATCATACTTATGCATGTAATGTTAATATGCAAATACATGCAATTCCTCCTGAAATATTGGTACACACCAAGAGTATCAACAAATTATTTGGGGTCAATCAGCTATCCAGTCACCCAAGAGATGTACTTCTTAATTTTCTTAGAGTTCAATTCTTCCTTTACCGTGCCAACTAAAAAACTTTCTTGCAATTTCATTCAAAAAAGTTATTAGAGGACAGGAACATATTAAGTCTACAAACAAAAACATTCATGATAAAGTTCCTGGTAACTTAAATACTGAATTTTCTTTTCAAAGATCTCTAAGACGCAGGTGTATTGAAATAAATATTCAGGTCTGCAAATGCATGTATGTGTAATCAGTTGCTCAGACACTTTTTAATAGGCATTATACATTTGCCCTTCTCATTTTAATAAGTTTCTTTTTTTTCTCTTTTATGGTCTACCAAATTACATCTGACTAAATGTACCTATTTAGTGAAAATGGATTCCATTAGAGTGTAATCTTACCCAACTATTGTTTTCTTCTGAGGAAATAATGGAGAACATGTGCCGATGCTTAATATCAGGCTCCTGTTTCTAGAATTACAGTCTTAAAGCTGTCAAAACTGTTCAAGAACAAGGATGATCCAGAGCTCATTCAGCATATAAAACACCCTTCTTGAACAGCTAAGTAGGTGAGGCAGGAGAATGCTAAACAACTGGCATAGAAAGCTCGAAGTATCCAAGCCAAGGGACATTTTCATTTTTTCTCAGTTGTCAAGACATCCTGTTTTTCCACAAAATCCCATATTTTCTACTCTACTCTGAAAGTACTGGGTTTTTCTAGTTCATTCTGTTTCAAATTCAATGTGGTAGCCCTCCACGTGGCCACAAAAAAAAGTCTTTTTGCTTAAATGTCTTCTGGAAGAAGAGTACATAAAGTGTACCCACATTTTTCTGTCAGATTTTTGTAATCACTTTGGCTATGCAAGAGCATAAAGATATATTTGCTTCCCTTCTTTTATTCCAATAAGGACAACCACCAATGTTCCTTCTAAAAGTAATCTCTGAAATAGATACCAGCAAGTGGTTTACCATAAATCTCATTTAACTCTGTAGTTCTAGTCCAAAAAATAGTGATTTTAAAAATTATAGTTAAATTTAAATGAAAATCTTTAATAGATTCTCATGTAAAGGGAATAGTTCTATAAAGTATCAATACTTCCCAAAATTGTAGGTGTCAAATTTTCTTAAGATGAGCCATATCCAGATAGCTATAGCTAATCAGAAAAAAAACACCCTATATCCTGTTTGGAAAGAGAAGTCATTTTATCTGTGCTAATTATAGAAAGCATTAAATAAAATAACGCTTCACATTGAGGACTATATGAAAAGCTGACGTTTGAGGCAATAAAATCTCAAGTGCTTTTGTCACATAAATTGATCATAATATAAGTATGTGATTTTGCAACTGATAAAAGATTCTTGAATACAACGTGAAAAGCTTTCAGAGACACAACTGAAGCATAAAAATGGGGTCACTGACAGAGCCAATGTGCATGTAAAGTCACTCCTTACAGTCATCCACCTTAAGTTTATATACGGAAAATAAGGCAGGAACTGATTTCAGGGAAAGCATGCAGACTTTGGAATCAGAAAGACCTGGATAAATTTCCTGACCTCAGAACTTAGTTTGTGTTCTTAGGCAAGTTACTTTCCTTTCCTGATGATAACCCCATGCCTACCTTACAGAGTTGCTATGAGAATCACAACTGAAGTATGTAAATCACTTAGGACAAGGCCTGGGTCATGGTAGACTGAAGGGTTTTAAGAATACATTAGATGTGACCCTCATTTATAAAGAAAAGTTTAAATAAATATATGTGTGTGTGTGTATGTTTGTGTGTGTGTGAATATACATATATATGCATATATCTTTTTTTAAGGGGACTTTTTTTTCTAATCCAGTCTTTCTTTAGTTAGAAAGGGTCAAATACATTAAAAACATCAAATAGCTAATTAAAGTCAAATTAAAGTCGAATAGCTAATTAAGTCAAATTTTTGTATATTATTAACTTCTTAACTGTATTATTCTATAGACATGTGTATAATGTAAATTTTAAGAATAAACTGGAGTATTTTAAACTGGTAAGACTCTTCAAACAATTCTGGTAGAAGAACTGCGGCTGTGAAAGGAAGGGGAATGTTTTGAAACCTTATCTCTATGGAAATGAATAAATGTGATAAAATATGTAATGTGAAAAGAAATACATATAGAGGTGATAAAAGCATGCATAATTGGAGAAAAGGAAAGTGTGCAAAGGAGTGATAAAATAGAAATATAAACATTAACAGATCAAAATATTTAAAACAATGCATAGTTTTATAAATAATAAAAGATTAAAACCCACTAAAACATATTTATTGGAGTTAAGATTTGCTATAGAACTAATACATTCTTACTTTTAAGATTAGTCCTTGAGTAATGGCAAATTGTTTTTACTATGGATTTTTTTTGCTAGTGTTATAGACTGAAAAACCACAGTTTAATGGTTTTGAAATTATGTTAATGGCTAGAGAAAATTACAGTGTTTCTGTTTAATTTATCAGTACAGCACTCATTTAAATTAGAATAAAGAATGCTGTTTACAACATTTGGACAAAATATATATGGGCCTTTCAATGTAAGCACAACTTGAACCATCAATTTTTTTAATACTGGACACTACATTCCTTCTAACAGCTGAAATATTGCTAAGAGTAGAGGCTTCTACTCAAGGAGCAAAGGGGCAATTTAAACCTGGAAACCTCAATTTGCTATTTGGTAACTATTCAGTATATTTTTCTTTTGGTATCACTAATCTTTTTCCATTTTACTATTTTGCCTATTCTATATGCTAAAGGGAGCCTGTACCAGGTTTCCTAAATCGTTACCCCTTTGTTATATAGCATAGCCACATAAGCCAAATAAGCCAAAGGGCAAAAGAAGAGGACAAATATCTATGTCTGTTATGTGCCAGACACGATGCTAGACCCTTTAAATGTATTTTCACATGAAGTCCTTACTCAATGCTTATCGCCATTGCACAGATAAGGAAATTGAAATTTGAATTAGGTTTCTTGTTCGGGTACCTACAGCTAGGAAGTTTATATGTCACTAACTTCATAATCCAAGAGAGTGGAAGTAAGTAGTTTTTCTCAGTTCTACAACCACCTGAACTTTACTAATTGCAACTGGTTCTAAGATCATAGACTTGAAGCTTCCTAGAGGGAAAAACCAGGTATACCTGGTCTGAGGATTGATCTCTTTTCACTTTTTTCCATATCATATGGACAGGGCTCTTCTCTCTGCTAAAACAAACAAAACAAAACAACAACAAAAACTTACTCTCACATTAGAAACATAAAGCCCCAGTGAGACCAGGTGCTCTAACTGTCTAGTATCGCAAACTTGTTCAACATTCAAAGCTAAGGAATGCCAAGGATTTCCAACAACTGTTAGAAGGTTAGAAGTGGCAAGAAAGAACCCTTCCCTACAGCCTTCAAGGGAGCATGGTTCTACCGATACCTTGATTCAAGCTTCTCCCCTCCAGCCTGTGAGAGAATAAATTTCTGTTGTTTTAAGCCACCCAGTTTGGGTACTTTATTACAGCAGCCCTAGGAAATTAATAGAGATCTTTGTAATCCTAAAGCCCTTCCTCTTCTAAGAATTTTCTAAGTAAACAATTTAACTCTTATATGATGATATACTTTTAGGACTAAATTAAGGAAGTAGCTTTTTGAAGCAGCAGAACTGGGGTTTAAATCAACTAGTACTGATTTTTGTGAGGATTAAATAATATATTTAAAGCTCGTAGCCCAAAACTTGGTAGGTATCTCATGCTCAGTAAAGAATAGTACATTCTCTTTCTTTTTATTTCCTCTTATCCCACATTATTTGAAGGTTTTAAGATCCTAGAGGGCAAAGATAATAACTAGCCACCTCTCACACTATTAGGTACATTATCTTGCTCACAATGGACAAGATGGTGTGTGTACAAAATAATGAACTATTATATTTTTTAGCCTAAAGGAATGAAAGTCTACTCGTTTTCCATAAGGAAAGGCATACAACAGTGTATTAAAGAAAATTTCTAGAATAATCAGGGAAATAAACAGTTTGAATTTAAAACAGAAAAAAACAAATCATTGTCCTTTGGAATGTGAAAGCCTTATCATTACATCATTACCTTCCCTAGACTATTCCAGACGTCTACCCTGGAAAATTCACTGTTTTTCTCTGGCAAGAAATACTGCACCCAATCAAAGACAAGCAGGAAGTGGAATGTTACCTGCCATGAAAATCTCACTCCACACTTAAGTTTTTGCACTTGGTACATAATGACTTTTTCATCTTCCTTCAAAGACAAGAAATCTCAATTTGAAAACCATGTGTGGAAGGAAAAAAAAAATCTGTCCTGAATTATATCATCCTGAACTAGCTACAAGACACTGTTCCTTCAAAATGCCTGATTTCACAATGTATAGATATGCAAACAAATTGCTCAAATCTTTTAAGTCTATATTTTTGTATTCTGGAACTCTAAGTATCACTGTGTGACTATATAGCTAGCGGACCTACTGGTTCTCCCTGCCTTTTACTTGCTTTTTCCATAAGCAGAAGCTGGATCTAATTTCCAAATGAAAGACCTCTTCACCAAAAATTTATTTTTATGAAGGAATGACTTTACAGTGTTTGCCATTTGGGTTCTTTTATTTGGCCGTTTGAGTCTCTTCAAAATGTGAATGGAAAATGTTTATCTGCTGGAGGGCTTCACATGCTTCTGCTTTGCTGGGTCAATGATTTTTACTGCCAAAAAGAAAAAGAGAAGAAAAATAAGAAAGAAATAGGAAAAGGAAGGGAAAACCACTGGTCATTGAACAAATATTGCGTCAAAAACAACTTTGGTGTGCCTTAGAAATGGTATAAAAATTGAAAATTAATCTCATTGCAATATTCTAACTTCTGGACCTGGGATTCTCAGTCTATTCCCTGTTGAAATGGTTACCAAAGTACAGTGGTTAAAATATCATGTCCTAGAATAACATAGATGTATTTGAATTCAGCTATGTCAATTAAAAATTGTGTGATCTTAGACAAACCATTTGAGTTTTCTGAGCTTTTGCATCCTTTCCTGCAAAACAAGGGTAATACTCATAATACTCATCTCTTGACACTGTTGTGGGGATTAGATAACATATATAAAATACTTAGTAGAGTGTCAGGTAAATTATCACATTCCATAAATGATGAATAGTATATAATTCCTGCCACCTACTACAGGATTATGCATAGATTGAAAATGAGATGTTTCACAGCTGAAATCCACTGAAAGCCTGTTATTTAAAAGGTGGTGGCAGAGTCGGTTCACTCTGCGTGCTCTGAGGGAGAAATTGTTCCTTGCCTCTCCCATAGCTTCTTAGGGTTGTTGGCAATCTTTAGCGATCCTTAGGTTGTAAATCTTTGCCTTCCTCTTCACATGACATTCTCTGTGTGTGCCTGCTATCCTGAGGAAAACTTCCAAGGGAACTAGCTACTAGATGGCTCAATCTTTCTTCCCCATACTCAGGTCAGACAAGGGATTTGCACGGGACTCCTACAAACCTCCACCAGTTTCCTCTGTTTTCACTATGCCCAGGCATAGTTTACCATTCCAGTTCTAACAGGAGTGTGCAGTCTACACACACACACACACACACACACACACACACACACACACCACTGCCCAGTGTCCCCTTGGCCAACTGGAGAGGCCTTGCAATCTTACCTCAATGAATGATCCCACCAGCCTTCATCGCCATTTAGCCAAGGGCTACACAAGACTCAGTGGCACTGCCCTAAAGTTCTGCCTTGGTGAGATTCTGACTTATATGCATTGAGTCATAATCCTACAGATGATAGTTTCACTGCTTTGGCTCCTCAGCCAAGCACATGCACCAAATGCCTGAAACTGCAGCTTTTTTTCCTATTACAGAGTTACTATGGCAACAGTACCTCATCAGTAAAGTAAAACTAATCTTTCTCAGACTGAATCATCATCATATCACCTGGGACCTTGTTAAAACGCAGAATATTAGGCTCCTCCCCAGATCTGCCAAATCAGAATCTGCATTCCAATAAGATTCCCAGGGAATTTGGATGCACATTATAATTTGAGAAGCACTGTTCTAAGAAGTTGTATAAATCTTGCATTTCAAAGTGAATTACTCGATTGGAGAAAAACTCATAAGATGAAATTGATTATTTTCTATTTTTTTAAATTATTTTTCTTCTTATTAGGGGTAGTCAAAATTAGAATTGATAAAACAACATGGTTCAACATAACATATTCATACTACTATGTGGATTGGAAGAAAAAGAGAGAGCAACAATCTATAAAATAGAGTACAAGAGGAAAAGCAATTTAAATTAAGTCCCTCATTGCAAACAATATAATCACAGTGAGTAAGGGGTTGGATACATGAATATACTATTGAATTAATCAGTTCCAAAGTGCTTCGTATATTTTGAAATTGTGGAGTTTAACTTCACTGTGATTAAAGTCTTTAAAGATATGCATTTTTTTCATCTTCTAACTACAGCATCTGATGCGCAGGCAGATCGCAATCCTAGGGATCTATTCCAGTAATGAAGAAAATAAAATTGTATTGATAGACTAAGCAAGAATTCACAATGATATCTTCCTAAGAAATTTCAAGAGTGATTTAGAACAAAGTGCCAGGAATCTATTAATAGCTATTATACCATTAACCACAAGTCATCTGCAATTGCCAAAAAATACTGCTAATAAAGTTCTTTTTAATTTGCTTTATTATATAATTCTATAGTTCAATAAAATTCTAGAAGATGTCATATACAAAATAATTGCCTAAATGCCACACATGTTGTAGCAGGCAGAATAATGGCCTCCCAATGACCATATCATAATCCCCAGAATTTGTGACTATTACCTCACGTGACAAAAGAGATTTTGCAGATATTAAAAACCTTGGGATGGAGAGATTATTCTGGAATATTTGGATAAACCCAATCCAATCAGATAGGTCACTAAAACTGGAAAAACTTTCCAGGCTATAGTCCAAAGACCTGTAAGACTTAGAGATGTTACTAAGGAAGGCAGGTCAGAGAGATGCAATGTGAAAGTACTGGATTTTCTGTCGTTGGCTTTGAAAATTTAGGAAGGAGGTCTCGTGAGCTAAAGACTATGGGTGGTCTCTAGAAGCTAGAAAAGGCCAGGAAATTGATTCTCCTCTAGAGCTCCAGAAAAGAACTCAGTTCTACTGACACCTTGATTTTAGCCCAATGAGACCAGTGTCAAACTTCTGACGTAGAGAGCTGTAAAATTATCAATTTGTGTTGATTTAAGCCACTGAGTCTGCGGTAATTGGTTATGGCAGCAAGAGGAAGCAAAAAAAAAAAAAAGGAAAATTAAAAAATCTGAAATAGCAGAATGACCTAGAAGATCTGTTTCTTTCTTCTCAATGCCTTTAACACAGTTCTCTCCAAAACATGAGGAGATATTTTGATGACTAACATTCTATTATTTTTCCCTTATATGGTATTTGATGTACACCATTTTCTTAATTTGCCTATATATCCCATGCAACACATTAACATTATTATTCTAAATTTTCAATTAAAGATGTAGAGGGTATATTCAGACTTTTGTTAAGTGGGGAGATAAAATGTGGAGATAAAATTTTATTTTGGTTTTAGTTTCTAATGGACTCATACTCTCCATTAGACACACTATATTATGATCATACAATTATCAGTAGAGTTCCATGAAATATCTTCTCCCACTGATTAAGCTATACTAGTTACAAGAAGTTTCTTCAATCGCATTTATTAAACAATCTCTTTTTTCTGGAATAGTGGATTCCCAAATTTGGCAGCATACCAGAATCACTGGAGAAGCTCCTCTGGGAAGACTATGATCTCCTGTTTTAAAACAGCATAACAATATGAAAACTAGAATTGTCATAGCAATGGGGATTGAAAATAAATAGCACCCTTCCCTTCTGCGTAAAACCAGTCATGGCTTCAAAGACCAATTCCAACATTTTAAAACATGTTGAAAATAAAAGCTAAAGAACTAAGAAGGTAATCAAAAGCCAGAATATAGCTAATGAGCTAAATGGTAAATATCAGAAATAAAAAGCAAAGGGCTGAAAGGTAGTGGTTTGAAGGCTCACGTTAAAATGACCTTCAGTAAAACAAGCAGTTTTTCCTGTTATTAATGATAATCATTTGAATATATAATTTTCAGGATGTGGGTAACATGTTACAGCATGATTCAGAGGGAGGAATTTCAACATATCAAAGATAATTTCAAAACAGTGCAGTTTTCTATATCCCTTGACTAAACCCTAAGGAGGAGTCCCACCCGGTCTCACATCCTCTCCCCACGCTTAGCAGCATCTGGTTGTGGGAAAAAGAACACCTTCAGCAAACAATCTTTTGGTAACCAAGAAAGTTTGTTTGTCTGGGTCAAATTTCTAGAATCTGATTGAAATCTTCAGTGACTCCAAGATCAAGTTAAGTGCTCAGTATTTGTCAAGTGTTAAGTTCTATGTGATTCATTTGATGGCTGAATTGAGTGCAGGTGGTTTCCATTTTTTTAACTTTCTGCTCACCCTTCCCCCACACTCATACTACATATCTCTCAATTTGACTTAAATGAAAATAGTGAAAGGGCAGCTGACAATCTCTGGCTTGTTTTCTGTTGTTGTACAAAACAAATCAAATGAAAATTAAGGAAACATATAACTGTTAAATAATAACCTTTGGAAAAAAATATTGTTCTCAAATTTTCATTGACAAGTACAACATTTTGAGAGCAAATTGAAATAAAATTTTAACCCTCTTTGGTTGTAAAATACATCTATTTTGGAGGGAAAAGTGAAGGAAAATAACAAGTGTTAATATGACAAGCATCTCAGACATTGATAGACTATGAAAACTTTCAAAAGGACAGTGTTTTAGATGTAAAGAGACGACACTCTTTAAAATAGAACTTCAAATTTTCAGAGATAATGGATAAAATAAGTGGGTGCCTATATCTTGAAATGGCAACTATCATAGTAACTTTGCTTTTTTGAGGTTAAAGATTTTTTCCCCCAGTAGAATGATCCTGAATTCATTCCAGAAAAAACATGTAATAAGAGGTTTGTGTTGATTTTTAAGTTTGTGCTTAAATTGAAGCTCCAGCATAGAACTCTATCCCTTCTGTGCCAGTGGATTCAATAGTAACAAAGGCTCTATTTTCTCTTTATACAGTCATGAAAAATTAAGTTCTTTTTCAGCATGAGCTTAAGGAAGGTGGCAGTGAAAAAAAAAAAAAGATTGTTTTTTCATATGTCTTGTCTCTTCCTGCAAAAGTAGCCATTTATCTCAACATTCTTGAAAACAGAGTGACTATTTGAGACTTCATTAGTTTCTTAAAATAAATATAGTTTTAAATGATACCACTAGAAATATGAAATGTTTTGAGAAGAAATCTACTACCTTAGGTGTGGTGGTGCTCTAGCTCACAACTGGAGGTGATTTTCTAACTCAAGGATGATTTTCATCGATCATGTCATGGAGCTTAATGTGATTCCAAATCAACAGTTCTGTTGTCATCTTCCAGTGCAGTGGATCTGAAGTTGGCTGTACACTGAAATTGCCAGAAGAGTTTTAACAACTAATGGTGCCTGGATTTCACACCAGGAGAATTTATTTAATCAGTCTGAGGTGCAGCCTGGGCATCTGGTGATTCCACTGTATAGCTAAGTTTAGGAGCTGGTATACTAGTGGATAGAGTCACACTATACAGCAAGTATAGACATATAATAATACACTTGTTATTATTAAGACTCATGGTAAACAGTAGGATGCAATTATATGTCATTATAGAGGTTTGTTGATTCCTTGGGACACATCAACACTCAGAATGAGAAATTTCCCAAACCAGACGCCCATATTATTTCCTGATCCTCACTCCTTCCCTGGTTGCACCCTGTTAGATTCCAATGCTCTCTAATTGTTATGTCCCTACTTATGTTTCAACCTCTGATAAAATAAAGTCAAAAGAAAATAGTCATTCTCTAATCACCAGCATTAAAACCTAAGTAAACCACATAAAGAGCAACATAGAATCATATTTCAGGCTGGAGAGGGACGTTAAAGGATTTGTAATTCAACATTCATTCCTTCATTCAAGTAGTACTTACTACACACCTACTCTGTGTTTGTTATTGTTCTAGACACTGGGTATACAATGTTGAAAAAGATGCAATCTTTCAGTTTGGGAATGGGGAGTAAAGAGTAATATTGACCAAAAATATTCAGAATAACAGTAGTTATAATGAGAGCAAATATAGGGTACAGTAAGCATGCAGGATGAGTAAGAATTATCCAAGTAAAGTATGTCATGAAAACAAGAAGCACCAGGTGCTAGGAGCTCCTGCAAGTTATGTTAAGGCAGTTAGACGTTAAAGGAGAGAGATACCATCAGATACGCAATTTTGAAACCTCACTACAGTCACAATGTGGAAGAGCAAAGGAAAAGGGCCAAAGTTCCTTTAACATTTCATACACAAAACAACACCTTACACACACAGAAACACACCATGCGCACACACACATGCAAATTGAACCTTCTTTAGACTTCCAATTATTTATTTGGTGGCTAACTAGGCTTATACTTGTTTTCAAGTTTTTAGGATTTAATGGTCTAAGAAAATCATAAGTCAAATAAAATCACTTTAATAACACAGAAGTGTTTCCCAGACTTAATGTTTTACTAAGCAGAAATTCTCAAGGGTATTTAGAAAGGTGAAGAATAAATATAATCAAAACTGGATTGTATAACAGAAACATCAATTCATTACTCTCTGATCAGGAGGAATACCTGATGGTTTGTAATGACTTCTCATAAACTGCCAAATAACATAAAAATTTCTGTTTGCAAATCTGATAAATAAGTGAAAACTACATGAACATCAATAGTTATCAAAGTAGAACTAGATGTGTTTTCTCAGCAACTGAAATGCTTTCATATACATACGTTTTTAATATGAATTATAGATTACCTACTAAAGGATCAGTTGAAAAGGTCAGCTATCGTCTTCAAGCATAGAAAAAACATTCTCCTGAATTTCAAAATTAGAAAATTATAACATGCTCTTCTTTGGCTAATGCTCATTTAGTAATGTCTTGAGGACTGAAGAATTCAAAAATAAAATAAAAATAGTGGAATTTAAAAATAATGTTTGAAATTGAGGAAGGTCCTGGACTAATCTCCAGTGGCAAGAATCAGAACCACTGAGCGTCAGAGGAGTGGGCTTGGAAAGAGGTACCAAAGAATCCAGATATGTTCTGTATTAATGAAGTATATTACTACAAAAAAAAAGTTGAAAACCCCATGGAAGGACTAGAAATCTGCAGATGGGATAGGAGAGGGGAAAAGATGAGTTTTTCTTTTTATTGCACAAAGCCAGGTAGGAGTTTGCAGCTGGAAGTTGTAGAGCAAAGGAAAAATGAAATTTTATTTCAGAAAAAGTTTATGAAATCATGCTTTAACAAGAGAACTTGTAGCTGAGGGAGGGAAAAGGAACAGCGGTATTTTTCAAGTAAGTCACTTTAATAAAATATGTAAGCTCTCACTTTGACACAGCAATGGAAGGGACAGTCTTGAATCCGTATCAAAGTGGAATAAAGCATTTTGTTACAGAAAAAGCAATTTTTGGCTCCTTGAGTAACAGAGATTTTCCTTTAAATGAGTACTTGCTAACCAGTTTCTAAATCTCTGTAATTCTGTGGGAATTCTGGAATTACAGGGAATAAGAATTTGGCTCCAGGTGATGGTTCTTCAATTCCTCAAATTTGTACTTCAAAAGATTTTATTTTTCTTTAAGGATCCCAAAACATTTTGCCATCTGTGAAGTTCACCGTCACTTTATAGACATAAATGAACTGCTTTTTACAAAAAAACAAAACAAAACAAAACAAAAAGAACTGAGTTTTTCCTTCCATTTAAATGATGTTATTTACCTACAAATAGACTGCTTTCCCACAGAGTTAGGAAAGTGGTAACGATGTGATGTGTGCTTTGAGTTATTCTACAGTGACAATTCTTAGCTAAAGACCATCAACTTAAAACTATAAAATTTCCAATGATTTTCTTTAAAATTATAGGTTAACCCTTGATTAAGACAGCTAAACATGAGAATGGGTTAGCAATAAAGAAAGATAATACTTTAATTCCCATTTTCTAAATTGAAATAATCTACCAAGTAAACTTCAGTGCTTTCACTGTTACCAATTTAAGCTAAATCCAATATTTAATTTAAACATCTTTTCTAAGAGAGGGTGGGGGTGTTTGTCTTTTCTCTGCATTCTCAGTTCTAGGACAATACTTATCACATAGAAGATTCTCAGTAAATATAGATTAAGAGAAAAGTATGGGGTTCAACCTTAGTAAGAGGCATTAAGTCTCAGAAACTAGACCATTAAACTAAACCAAATGGATCAAGTTGCCTTCCTACTTCTATTAAGTTCTGAAATTCCCCCACACTTTTCTATTTACTTTACTCCTAAACACTGGAAGAGAGAAAGACCAACAATTCTCATAAGAAAGTTGTTCTCAGAGTTTTGATTCTAAGGACTCTCATTATTAGAGTCTTAAAAACTATAGATGGTCCCAAAAAGCTTTTGTTTATGTTTGTTGTATCTATCTATAATGACCATATTAGAATTAAAACTCAAAAAAATAGTAATATTTATTAGTTAATTTAAAAAATAGTAATAAATCCATTATATGTTTATTAAAACAATAACTAAACAGAAGAAAAACATAGCGAGAAGCATGGTGTTATTTGACAATTTTGAAAATCTCTTTAATGTCTGACTTAATAGAAGACAACTGGATTGTCTTATCTGCTTCTGCATTTAATTTCTTGTGATGTTATTTTGCTTGAAATAGATTTTAAAAATCTGGTTTCACACAGCCATGTAGTGTGAAAGGGGAGGAATATTTTAATAACTTTTTCATGTAATTGTGAATATTTTTTTTTATCACACCAAAACTTGACAAATGGTATTTTCTTAGAGGTTAGTTACAATATGGAATCTGAAACCATATCAATGAATCTTTCATACTCTATTACATTAAAATCCTGTGGTCTACTATGCATTATGATTTTGCAATGTCATCCATTGATCATTTAGAAAATGTTGGTTCATAGAATTATAGACCTTGAAAGTTCAAATCTTATCATGGCAACAAATGTCAGAATTGTTTTCTTTGAAGTGACAGTGTACTTTGTCCATTTCAGAGAAAAGACTTTCTAAATACTTGTTAAGTGTGAATAACCACAGCTTGTTGTACAGCCATTCTTCCAGGTTGAAAAAAAAAAAATGTTCCTGAAAAAGAAGCAGCTAGTGCAACTTCCAACACAAGTATTGCAGTCATCGTATTGTATGCAGCAAAAGTGCTTTATAAAATGCATGCCTCCTATTTCATCACACAGAATATTTAAAAGATACTCAAGGGTCAAGATGTAATAAAATCAATTAACTTTTACTGCTTCATCAAGGACATTCTTAAGGGCAAGTGGCGCGCGGGCGCGCACGCACGTGTGTGTGTGTGTGTGTGTGTGTGTGTGTGTGTGTGTGTGTAATGTTATTATGACTGCTGGAGAAGAATACAATAGTGACTAGTACAGTTTGGTGCCACTGCCTTGATTCATGCTAAAGAACCAGCAATTTTACTCACCATTGTTTTGCACCATCGATAACAAATGCCAACACAGTGAAGAAGGCAAATAACAATGCAAAAAGACTTTTGACCTTTTTGACTTCCTGAATGAGTCCATGGATGGACCAAACTTTGAGAACCACTGGCATAAGGCAACTTTTTATGTCAATAAATTAGGAAAAGTAATTTTCTATTTTGCTCTTAAAGAGAAGAGTTACAGCACCCACCCCATCAACTTTAGAACAGAAAGTTGCTAACTAGATAACCTACCATTTAAATGTTTTTTTAAAAATCATTTTAATACTCTTTCCACAATGAAAAATGCACGCAAAGCTAAACTGCTGAAAGATCTCATATCCCGTGTATAATATTGCTGAGATAAGTTTAAACACAGATTTTAAAGAGATTTCAACCTGTTTTACTACAACTTAACAATGATCACCTACTTCACCAGCAAGGTACCCAAAGAGCAAATAGGTTTAATTACATTCCCATCAGAACAATTCAGCAACATTTTTTTTTTTGTAAATGTGACTAAAATAAATTTCATCCCATATTTATACCAGTTTCAGTGTTGAGACCTTAAAATTCATTATTCTGCATCATTCATTATAAGTGATTTCATCATTGCTGTAAGTAAGTTACAGTAATAAGGTAGAGACATGTTTTGCAGAAGGAGTTGTTTATTAAACTCATGACTGCTTTTCTAAAAGAAAAAAAAAGTCTGTAGATGTTAGGTAAAAAATACTCAAAAACATGATGGTTTCAGAGATGGTGAGAAAGCAGAGGAATATCCAGGTTCCTGTATCAGGGGAACATGCCAGAGGTAGGGATGTGTGAGTGTGGGAAAGGGGTATATCTTTGGTTGGGGAAGAAACTCATAAAAGCTTTATATTTTATAAAATCTGAGTCCTACACCTACACAACTTTCTTTAATACTGTTGTTAACATATGACCTCTAAAAATTACTTTTAAAGTAATAATACTTTTCAGAGGATGTGCTAAGAGATACTTATGTCTCTCTTGACTCTCACCTGCAGATATCCCACTTTAATGGAAGATCCCTAAGTTACACAAAGATTCTCCCATATTTCTTTTATTTTTTTTAGTTTTAAAAAAATCATAAAATATATTTGATACATGCAACATGTGTTTCAATGTTTGTAAGTTATCAAACACAACAGAGAACCCACCATCCAACCCAAGAACTACAACAATATCAGTAACTTGTCTCTACTTTGTACACCTCCCACATGCCAACCTTCTGACCCCCTCCCAAATTAACACTATCCTCACTATTGTTGATATGTGTTTTCTCTTTTGGTCATTAACCATTATATTTCAAAGTTTCATTCAATCTCACTTCTAGCTATAGTTCATTTCTTTATTGTCATTACTCCATAACGCTCCATAGTATTAATCTACCATAACTGTTAGAGAGCATCATGCCAACCTAAGACATTATTTTCCTTGTCTGCTTAGCATACACTGTTAGCTGTATATGTACCATAACATTGAGGGGAGAAAAAGGCAAAAAAAAAAAAAAAAAAAAAAAAAAAAAAAAAAAAAAAAAAAAAACAAACAAAAAAAAAAAAACCCCACACATTTTGGAAGGTATCAAGGGAACACAGCTAATAAGCGAATATATGGGTTTTAATGTTGTTTAGGTACTAAAGTAAAGAAAGTGACTTAGGATTCCAGCCTTACCACTAACAAAGAACAGGGTTTACAAAGTGTTTTTGGTTTTATAGGGTACGACACTTGAGTAATTTTTCTGCCCTGGCAATAGCGGACTTGATGATTGAATTGGTTCCCAGAATACTACATTTTTTATTTAAGTTTTTAAATGTATACAGAAAAACACCTCCTAAACTATAAAACAAATATGTTCCTTATATGAAGTTATTTTCTTAGGAAGGTCTGCTCGGCCCTGTCTGTATCTTGTTCAGGCTGATTTAAATGCCTAAGTCATTTTTCTGTGAGCTACTGTTAACTCATACCTTTGTAGAGATGCCTGTTTTGGTTTATGGATATGTTTTGAAGATAAGGCTAAGGGGCTTTCCTGATAGCCTGACTGTGAGTGTGAGGAAAGAGAAGTTAGAGATGAAGCTAAGACTTTTGGTTGAGCAATTAGATAAATGGATTTATCACCAAATGAGATAAGGAAATCCATGGGGCAGGATGTTTGGAAACAGGAAAAGAGGGGATTTTGATATGGTCACTAAGAAATATCTATTTGTGGAAGTATTAGGTTGGCACTTGGATATATTATATTATTCTGAAGTTCAAGAGATAGATTTTGCCTTAAGGTATAAATATGGTAGTCATTGGCACATAGTGGTATTCAAAGTCACAAGACCATCAAATCACAAAGGGAATGACTACAGATGGCAAGGACTAAATACCAGTTTCTTTGTTCAAGAAATAACAAGTCAGTATGTCATTATTTATTCTAAGTAAATCTGTGTTATTTCTTGAGGATATCTTTTTCCCTAAATAGTTAATTTTATAATGTCTTGTAATATAGTCCAGAATCAATATCAAACTCATCATTCTAGAGAATAAATTCTTCACTTTTTGAAATGAGAATATCTCTTCCATATTATATCATTCCTTTTAGATCAATGGTAATGGTTGAATTAACACAGTGGGATAAAATCGGTTCTGGGTTACAAATTTTTATTTCCCTCTTGAGCTGAGTAATTATGCCTGCTTGTCTAAAGGCAGAGCCAATAAATTTTGCAGGGCACACTTGAGTGAAGATACTAACTTTTAATAAATGAGACACAATTTTCATAATTATGTTGTGAAAGAGAGAGAATCCATAATAGGGCAAGAATAAAATTTAAAGCTCTAAATTTTGATACCATCTTACTTCCCTCATTATTTCCACTAATGTTTTCCTACCTAGCCATATTCATTATAAACAGTTGTTAGAGACAGCTATTACTATGATGGAAAGGAATGGGGAAGTCTTAAATATTGCTTTCTTAAAAAAATAAAAACTTCAAAACATCTGGGCTCTGCACTGAGAAATATTTTTTGGTAAGACTGAAATGATTATGTAAAAGATTATGCTGAAGAAACAGCAACTAAATTTCCTCTTTGCTGCCTACATTTGAAATCTCCTTTTACTTTTACAGTAGTTTTTGTCAAATGCTATGAAAAGCTTGATGAATTTGTCTAGTTTTCCTCATGTTTAAACCCTTGAAGATTACTTAACATTTGAATGTGGTTGCCCAATATTTGCCAATGATTAGAAAAGCCAACCAATTTATCTTTAGTTTTTAGTTTTTGTTGGTTTGTTTATTACAGCGCCATTTTTCCCCTCTGAGGGACTTTCCCACTCTTCTGAGAAGTACCCAAAACTCAGAAAGGTGAAGGGAGGAAATCTGAATGACCGAACATAATATAAAAGAGGAAATCAAAACTACAATGCCCTGGGTCCCAGCTAAGTATGAGTTAGAGGGTAATGTTATCACCTTAGTCCGAACTGTTGTTAGGCCAGTATATCTGTTGTCGCTGGAAAAAAACAGCATAGCCAAGTCACACTTCCCAGTGGAGGAAAGTGTGGTGTCAGAATTTCAAGAAGGTCCAAATCAGGACACCTGTGTGCCAGATAGGCCCAGCTGCACATGTGGGCTGGCCAGTGCGCAGGACACCATCTGCTTAGCACATGAAATGCCAGTTTCTTTGCCGAAGATGAGTTTGAAGAATGGGATACTTTAAAGAGAAAGCTCACAACTCAGCTGTGACATCCTTCGCCTTTCTCACATTTTAAAATAAACAATTTTAGGAAGAGGGGATTAAAAGCTTATGTTTGAGAGATGACAAGTAGGGTATCTTGCTAGCTCCAGAAGAATTGCCTCAGAAGTTCTCCTTCAGATCGGCATTTGGCTTTTCATTCTGGTGACTGATGAAGTATGACTGCAACTCTCAGAAAATTCCAGGTGTTAAGCATGTGCACATTCCAAAAATGCTCTCTGTTCCTGTCACTGGGTTTGCAACAGTCAGACCAACAAGGGAATAGCTCTCTTCCCTAGTCTTTCTGAAACATAATGAGACACTTGGCCCACACCTTAACTTCCTGGTCATTAAGGAAAATCTGGTCAGAGGAAACACAGTGGACAATCCAGAATCTATTGAACAATTAGTATTAATTGTCTCTTTCTCCCTGCACTAAAACTGACATCTGGAAGAGTATAAACTAACACTCATTTCTTTGCAATTTTGGGGGCTGAATGTCTCACAAACTATCTTTAAGTCTTTGTTTAGCAATGTTACATTTTAGTAATGATCAGATATATACACTGTTCATTTTTCCTTTAATGAGTATTTATAGTTACTCCCCTTGAAGATCATGGTAATTTTGTTTTCTTCTTCAGACATGAGGAGACAAGGACTTTGATACTGTTCCTAAAGTTCTATAAAGTTATTAAACTACTATAATACAACAGAATAAAACCCCAATATGGGAGAAACAATCTGATTCACTTCTTTTCCCCCAGATTGGTAAGAAAATGGAAAGAAAACTTAGATTTTTATAATATACCTATAGTTGCAATATCATTCTGACAATGCAGTAACTATAACATAAATTTCACAAATTACGTTTAATAGATCCCAATTTGACCAAGATCAAAATATTCACCTGAATTCACTTGAACCATGAACTCATAATCGTAATTAATCCAGGAATATAGACCGACTTGAGAAATCATTCATAATTCAGATTAAGTGTCACTGATCATTTTTCTTTCTCAGTTCATGTAAGGCCTGCTTCAGTGAAATGTGCTTATCTGTCTCTGTTTAATTAAAAATATGTTATACCAAGAATGAAGTACATAAAAGAATAATCAGACGCACTTACTAAACTAATTACATTTGAAGTTTTGTCAGCCTTTAGTCTCAGTGATTAGATTATGTTTCTCCATTTTCTTTATTTTTTTTCCATTTAAAATAAAGTTTTTATTTTCCCACACCCTGCCCACCCACTGCTTCTGGCAACTACCAATTTGTTCTCTGTATCTATAATCTTGGTGTTTGTTTGTTTGTATTTTTGTTTGTTTTTAGATTGCACATATAAGAGAGATCATATGATATTTGTCCTCTTATCCAAATTATTTCACTTAGCATAATGCCCTCTAGGTCCATCCATGGTGCTGCAAATGGCAAGATATCATTCTTTTTTATGGATTGAACTTCTTTATCAATCCATCCATCAATGGATACTGAGATTGTTTCCATATCTTGATTATTATAAATAATGCTACAATGAACATGGGGGTGTCTATATCTTTTCCAGCTAGTGTTTCCATTTTATTTGGATAAATGCCCAGAAGTGGAATTGATGGATCATATGTTAGTTCTATTCTTCATTTTTTGAGGAACCCCATACTGTTTTACACAGTGGCTACACCAATGGTGCACAAATGTTCCCTTTTCTCCACATCCTCACTAATACTTGTTATTTCTTGTCTTTTTGATAGTAGCCACTCTAACAAATGTAAGGTGATGTCTCATTGTGGTTTTGAGGTGCAGTTCCCTGATGATTAATAGTGTTGAGCATATTTTTATGTACCTGTTGACCATCTATATGGTGGCCTGATGACCTGATGGCCATCTAAATCTCATTCACTTTCACAAATTTAAAAAAAAAAAAAAGGAAAAAGAAAGGAAGGAAGGAAGGAAGGAAGGAAGGAAGGAAGGAAGGAAGGAAGGAAGGAAGGAAGGAGAGAGAGAGAGAGAGAGAGAGAGAGAGAAGAAAAGAAAAGCTAAGCTTACGTGGTCTCCCCATTTAACTCAGAAAGGTAAAACTATTCACATTGAAACTGTAATTAAACAACTCAGAGTTTGAAGCTAAGCTATCATGGGACCACAGATACCAAATGCTGAGCTTGTCATAATGTATATGATTACTTCTCTAGCATCTTCCTTCTTGCCTGACTGCCGCCCTCAAACATTAACTGAGTGTTCTGCATATAACAGAAGCTCATAGGGTATTGAGAAGATTGAGATATTACAAAGTTCTTGACATAAAGTAGGTTCTCAAAAACTGTCAGTTGCCCTATCTTCTAGAAGCAAGACTCTATGTATTGCTCTGTACCCAGCCACACTGATGCTGGCTGTGGGATATTGCTAGGAATATACTGGAAATGATACCATGTTTAATATCAGACTGCATTATCTATGGACGATGGGCAATGACTATGATTTGGAGGTTGCCCTATTTGTCCTGCTTGATTTTGTGTTTGAGTCACAAGTAGCTATCAGTTATTCTCTTCCTTATCTTCCATGTATCATAGCTGCAGACTGTCACTCCTTCAAATCTTTACATTAAATTTCATTATGCTTGCTGTGGGTTCCTCTTTGAGTTTGTAATTCTTAAATCTGATAGAATGGATTTGTTGTTTGCTCTGGCCACTCTGCCTGATTCCCTAAGATATTTTAAATAGTCCTTGAAAATTCAAAGCATTTTAGTCTCAACCATCAGAGCATTTTTCCCAGTTAGTCTCTGACTCTCCCAGAAGTGGACTTTAAAACAAACAAACAACAAAACAAAACAGAATTACTGGTGAGGTTGTGTGACACTCTTTTTTATTGATGTTTACTAAGAACCAGAATTATATTTTTGGTCTCATTTTTTTAAGCGCCAGGCCATCAAATATAGTTGCTCTTTTGTGTTGAAAGCTTGTGTTTTCTAACAAGAAGTCACAGCACACACTTTAATTTGTAGTCAATGACTGGGATGGCAGCGACATAAGACCTGAGTGTGGGTCACTTGTGCTTTCACAATGAGAACCAACAAATGCTAAAATTCAGTTACAATGTGTTGCAGCTGGTGTGGCCAGGACCCCATTGGAAATGTCATTTCAAGAAGATTTTTCTTGTTAAAAAGCCATTTCCTTCTGAAGCATGTTGGAAAGATAGCAGTAGGGCAAATAGGCAAGCAAGGAAATTTACAAGGATTTCCAAAGAACGTTTTGGAAGCATTGTATTAATTTGAACAATTGCAAAAACATTTTTACTGAGTTAAGCAGTTCAGCTTTTTCTCTGAAATTTTAATTGGATATGTTTGCATTAAAAAATAATAAAAACCATTGACAGACTTTTTTCCCCCCTCCTTTGGCCTCAGTGTATGCATTTTAGCTAACAAGTGGCACTTGAAGAAATGTATGTCACCAATTTGGTCTCTAGGGAATTACACTGGGCATGATTTTTTTCCTGCCTCTTCTTTCAGGAGAAGCATGGGTTTGGGGTGGGGAACTTACTGCAGGCTTGCACTCATTAATTGCTTCCTGAACATCAAAATCTCTGAGAAATAGTAACCATTACAAAAGTTCTGACCAGGTTTCTCTACTGGAAACCTCACTACCAGATAATATTACATACATTTTTAATTTTTTTATTTTAAGACATAAGTCCAACTGAGGCTTTCTACCTATAGCCATCATTATTGAAGTGTTTATAATTGTAGCCATAATACTGATTTTATGACTGAAAATGTCTTTTGGAACTTTTTGGAATTGTTTCCAGAAACTACACCACATTTCTTTGACATTCTCTTCTTCTGTGCTGTATTTGGTTTGTGGAAACAACATGAAGCCACTCAGAGACAAGTATTTTGAATGTGGTATGTTAATCAATATGGATAACGTTGTTTATGGTCATAAAGTTATGGCCTAAAATAAATAAACATGTAAACTACTTCTGAAGATAGTTTCAAAACAAAAGAAAGGTCTAAATGACAATATCAAAGGAATGAGTTTTCTGCAGTGACTAATTTGGGAAAATAATGTCAGAGTGTGTTTGTTTTAACTATGACATCATTTTAATTTACATCTTCATCAGACTTCTTTTTTTGATCCATGTCAGCACACATGCTGTCCCTCTGCCCTACCTGTAATAAGAGCTTGTCCACTTCGCTTCACACACCCCCTCTACCCATCCATTCTGGGGTCACCGGACTCCTATTCTCCTCCTGCTAGTGCAACTATGTTAATTTTTACCATACTTCTAATTCCTTTGTAAGCCTACCTCTTTTCACTAATGTTTCTTTAGCGCACTGTAAATGATAAAATTAAGAGCAGACTTCCTCAGGGAACAGTGAGACATTTACAAAGGAAACAATTAAAATTTAATTTCTTATAAAGTAGTTGGGAAAGAAAAGGCAGATACTGTCTCCACATTATCACCATAATGTTCAGCATGAACAGACCTTTTCTAGATTGTTTTTGGAGATAGTCGTACTCTTCCAGGTCAGTCTGACTGTCCATGAACGGATACAGAAGGTATCATCCATGAAGACAGAAATAACTAGATTACATTTTATGTTACTAAGGAAGAGTTTTTACACAGAGATTGATATCCAGCTTTGTTTTATTCATGCTTCACTTAGAGCAGAAAGGAGGATGTTCCTACTTTTACCATAATTAAAATTAAGATGGCTAGATAACTAAGAGATACAAGTATGCGTCCTTAGGAATCTTTATAAAAAGGAAAACTCATCAAGTTGCCAGCTCCAATATTGTATTGGAAATAGAGGTATGAACTGGACAGTTTCTAGGTGACTCCTTCAACCATAAAATTCCAACTGTATTCCACAAGAAAACTATATTTGTTTTTATGGTTAACTATACCAAGGATATGTCTCATAAATATTTGTTTATTGTGATCATAGCATCTAGTATACCTAAGAAGTAAGTAAGCAATTAACAAGTTGACTGACTTATTTGAAGAATTTAAATAACAAGAATTTAATCACACCTGAATTCAAAAACATATCAACAAAAAGTTTCTAGCTGGTTCCTCTGGCCTCCAATTTAGGTGAGGTGGTCTCATAGCACAGTGATTGAGCAGACAAACTCTAGTGAAACTGCTTGGCTTTACATCCCAGTTCTGCCACTCACCAGTGTATGGCCCCAGAGACAAAGTAGAGAGAAGCAAGATAATTGATGACATTGTGTGCCATGTTGAGAAGCTTAGACTTCATGCTCTAGAAATGGATATAAAATGGAAAAGAGCCTGATCAGATTTTTACTTTAGAAAGCTCACATTTGGTGTAGTGTGGAACATATTTTGGAAAAGTACAAAACTATTACAATAGTTTAACAGTCCATCGGGAAATAATAATGGTCTGAATCAAGGCAATAGCAATTGGATGACAAGAAAGGAGCAATAGAGATCAATATTGATGAAGTTGAATCCTGTACATTAGAGAATTGCTTAGGAGCAGAGATAGATAGCAGGAAGCCTAGATTGTTTCTACTTAGACAACTAGTTGGGTGAGATTCCTGCATATGCACTATCAATGATCAGAGTTATTACATTTTTCACTAGGAAAAGCCTTCTTAGCCATACATTATATGTTTTCAACAGCTTTGAAAAATATGCACTTTCCCTTTGAAGAATTTTTGACACAGTTTATTTCCTCTGTCACAGTCCATATGATATCACACCCATACAAATTGATTTCACTATTTGTTATTTCCCTGAGCTTTATCAATTCTGCACCCCGTACCTATAATGTGCCTGAAATATGACCGTCAATTTAGTTTCAGAGCTTTAAAAATACACTTATCTCTGTCATTAAGACCCTTATGCGTTTCCAAGAGGTTTTGAGAATATATAAATAGTAGCACATCTCAGACCTGGTAGAATAAAAAGGCATAGGGCTTTTCTTAAATGGCATAGGCAGGATATTCTAACAGGAGGCAAGAAAGCTGTTAGTAGCTTGCAAGAATTTATAAAAAACCAAAAAACAAAAAACTAAATTTTAATCAGAAATGTACAGTATTCCTACTGGTACTGAAATTTTTTAAAGAAATCCAAAAAAATAAAAACAGGCAAAAAAAGAAAACAAAACCAAAAAAACACCTTCCACTTTCAATCTCTCTACCTAATAAAAATTTAAAAAAAAGCTATCTATCAAAACAGAATTTACTATTCCAGAATCATAAAATCCAACTAGATTAATTCTTGTGTTAATTCTAATTTAATTTTTCCTTCAGAAATAAATTCAGTGTGGTAAGGCCCTATTTATTTATTTTTTTTGTAAAGCAATGTCTAATGATATTAATGTAAATAAGCAATATTTCATATTTTGCAGAGATGGAAAAAGACACTATTATTATGACTACCATTTTACTGATGAGAAAACTAAGGTTTAAAGGTATTAGATGATTTCTTCCAGGTCCAGCATATTTAAAAAAAGGGTATCCAGGACTTCTGAATTTATATCCCATGCTCCTCCAGGTTTACCTGCTGTGGAAATTGTAACCACCCTCAACTGCATAGTCTTAGAAATAAAGTACGATGGCACACATGGCATACACCCAGAAAGAACATTACTACTGTGGGAGCACAGATTCTTCAGATTAAACATGCCTGATACAAGCAAGCACCAAATGCAGCCTAGTTATTTGTCACTTACTCATGGAAGTGGAAAGAGAGGCAGAGGTGAAGCACATCCCCAGGGGAAGAGGCCCACCACGTCTAAGCCAGCGGCTGACATGCAGTTGCAGAAGGGAAAGTGGGAGAGGGCTGCCATGATGGATGCTCTTCTCCATGAAGACCTGTCTGCCTCTGCTTTCTACCTCCCCTTACAGGGGCTAATTCCTGAAGTACTGCTAATCTCCAAGCACAGGGCTCTAAAGTCCCTGCAGGCAGAGGGCAGTAGTCTAATGGATCAGTGGTTTTCAAACCAGGGGTTTTAACAATCAATTCAATGAGTCATGACCAGAGAACAGAACAGAAGAAAAGGACTTAAAAAAAAAAAAAAAAAAAAAAGCTCACATCTCACTACATTAACCATCGTAAGAGTCTTTTCGAAACTTTTTTCAGGAGTGTTGTGCATGTACTGGATCATAATGTAAAATATATTTTTTCTACACATCTCTGTCATAAAAGTTGAAAGCCATTGGTCTCTATCCCAGATGATGTTTGCACAAAGGTCAAGCAATTAGGGTTCCCAGCAGCCCACCACTATTTTCTTCCCTTCTTTTGTGTGCTCCTGCTGTTCCAGGGCAGACTCTCTCCAGCCAGCTTTCTTGCTAATCATGTCATTGAAGTGTCATGAATGAAAAAGTGAGCAAAGACAATATAGTCAAAGCCACTTTCTTTCATCAGTTTTGTTCACGTCTGACATGGTGGTCATCATGACATTGTGTTCTTTGATAATATATTTTGACATACACAAATTTAGAGCTGAAAAGGAGCTCTACATATAATTTATCTTCTACCAGTTTCTTAGTCAACTACATTTCATCCTCTACAGAGCTTTGTTGTTACGTATTTAACAGAAAGCCCTGCTTTGGATTATTTGAAAGGCTTGTGTTGGAAATCAGATGATACAAGTTCCAGGAGAAGTTCCTTTGTCACGGGCACTGACTATCTGTAGTACATTGGACACATAAGGGCAAGTCTCCTAATTTGGTTCCCTTATGTGTAAAATGAGCGAGTTAAAGTAGGTGATTTTTAATGTATCTTCCAACTCTGACTATGCCCACTCTAGCATGTTGTACAAGTTCTTGAAAGTCATAGATGACAAACAATTCTCTTTGTTCTTTCTACAAAGTTCCCATCTTGAACAACGAGTAGGCACATTTGAAGAATCTTCTTATTCATTTATTAAATATTCAAGCACTTTTAAGAGTCTATAAGGTTGAAAGTAAATGTTAAGGAGGTTTTTCACAGTAAAATAACAAATAATTATTCATAAAATAGGAAGCAGCAAAAAAAGAAACACCCTCTTTAGTATATTTAAACTATAAAAACAAACATTAGATATTGCTTAAAATATGTATGTACACATTATAATGTGTAACATTTTATGAGCATAAATAATAGATACTTGTACATTCTAATCAGACATTAGTTGTTTTAACAACAAGTCTAGCATAGAGAAAAAAATTGAAGGCCATTAAAATCCCAAAAATCAAGTAAGTAGGGATCTAAAAGCAAAAGCACCTGTCTTGACAATAATCTGCACAGCTTTCTTTCATTGCCAGTTGAGTGATGACACATACCAGAGCATGAGAAGATTTGGGGCAATCAGACTGGATTCTTTAGGCCTGCCTTAGTCTAATCTAGGGCACTTTTTAGCAGTTTTTTTGAAAGTTATGAGAAATACTAAAGACTTGGTTGCCTGACAATTTGAAGTTAGACATAAAAGGCTTAATTTTTGATATGGAGTATTTTTTGTTTATTTCTGGAATAACTACCAAAAAGTTAAGCGTGCAAAGGGCTCAGCAGTTTAATCAAACTAAACGTAGATATCTGCATATGTGTAATGATTCCAAAGAAGGAAATAATATCAGCAAAGAAGAGAAAAGGAAGCAGAAAGAAAAGAGGACTGAGGAGGGAATGTGGGAAATGCTCACGTTCATGAGTAGAAGGTTGTGGAGGAAACAAAGTAAGAAAGAGGAATGAGCCAGAGAGGAAAAGAGAAATATGTAACATTACAGAAGCAAGGGGCTACAATAGGTGGAAAGGATAGACACTAGGCTACAAAGTACAGAGGTTGGTTACTGGAAAAAAGACTTTGGATGTCAAGAGATAAATTAACAAAATGCCTGCTGAGCCAAATTTCAAAAGGTTAGATGAAGTGAAGCTAGAATGAGCAAGTGAAGTCTATGATTTGAATATAGCTATCATTTCCAGTGGTTGTAAATGACAATTTTTTTCCCCTGTCCTCACATTTGGATGATTTTTTTAGTTCATTATTAGGTATAAATGCCTATTTGCAAATAGCTTGTTTCCAACATGCTAACAGAATTTATCACATACTTCAACAACATGACTTTCACTCTCAGTTTGCCAGTGTTGAAATATTTCCAAATTACCTGAATCATGAAAAACAAAAAACAAACAAACAAAAAATCCTCAAACAAGACAAAAAGAAAGTGGAGAAAAGGAAATGGGAAGAATGAGCCCTGAATTTCTGAGTCCTGCTAGCAGGACAGCTGACACAAAGAGGGTTGTAAACCTTCCAGGTTCTCAGCAAACACTCTGGACCCCAGGCACTGTACAGCAAGTGTCAAGAAGCTTGCCTTTACAGAGGCCATCTTACTTTGGAGAATATCAGATTAATGCTGTTGGCAGCAGACTCTAACATGTTCTCCAATTGTTTCAGTTCCTGTGCTTAAATAATTAATATTGCAGTGGTTGTTAGGACCTCCACTTATCATGATTTTATTTTTAATGCCTGGTATTCCCTTGCTTCTGTATAATTTCACCAATTACTCAGTTATGTAGTATTTTGCTTATTTTTTCCAAGACAACACTGACTTACCATCCCTCTTTGTGTTAACATTCAATACCAGAAATGTGACAGTGTGTGTGTTTGTGTGTGTGTGTTTGTGTGTGTTTTGTCTTGTTCTGTTTTGTTTTACAATTCTTGGCCTTAGTGTAATTTAGTTCATTTGTTTCCTCCATGTACACGATGTGCATTCATTCAGTTACCCCTACCCAACTTGTTGGGGAAGAGTAAGCAGCCACTTTCTAGTTTGTGCATGAGCACATGACCTTACTTATTTCTACGATGGTAATAGTGCTAATGACATCTGCACAATAACTGCACGCACTTTTATCTTCCTCTTTGTTGCCCTGTAAGATAAGTATTCTTACTATTATGGGTGCCGTTGTTATTGTTATCCTATTTTACAGATTTAAAAATAAAAAGAACCAGAATTAAGTGACTTTTCCAAAGACGTTAAACGAGTGAGTGACAAGCCAGAACGTAATGCCTATTGAGAAACTGCAGTGCTGTAGTGCTGCTAGAGTATCTGAAAGGCAGCTATGAGGAAGCCAAAGGAAGCAAAAAGCAAAAGCATTATTAGTAGGTTCTACACCTCGACACCTTTCCTTGTCTGATCAGAGTGTGAGGGCTGCCAGCTGAACTGACTTAAAGCCATGGTGGGGAGGCCATTGACAAGGCCCCCAGCTTGCTGCTGTCAGTGGGCACATGGTGGCACTCAGATGCAGAGAGATGGGTATGAGGAGTGTGGGGTGGCTGCCATGAGCTAAGAAAAGAAATAGGATTTATCCGACAACATTCCCTTCTACTATAATTTACACCATAATTTATTGGGAAAGAGTAGAAGACAGAAAAGCATGTGTGTGTATTTTTCTTGATGACAGTGAAGAATTACTGGCAGGGATACAAGTAAAGGCAGAGATGAAAACGGTGTACTGCTCTGGTGACTGCCTTTGTATCCATGAAGCACTAACATACTTTGGCATCTTGGAGTAGCAGTTGGCAGCACCAGAGGGCTTGGGTTGTGCTGTGGTTGTTTATGAACTTACAGCTATACCTATAGCATTAGAAAATATAAGAGGAGAGAATAAAATAAAGGTCCATGTTCCTCTTAAATCCTCTTAATAACCTTAGCAAATTGTAGCAGGATAGCTTGCTAGTTAAGTATTCAGGCTCGGACATTATTTTGCATAGGTTTGTATTTTGGCTTTCTCCACTCACAACTGTGTGACATGCACAACTTGCTCAACTTCTCTGGGCCTCAGGAGAATTATTGTTTTATCATTTATAAAGTAGTTCATCCTTGATAAAAATAAGGATGATACTAGGAGTTGCTTCAAAGGGCTGCTGAAAAAAATCAAAAGAGTTAATTCAAATGAAGCATTTGGAGCAGTGCCTGGCACCGACTAAATAATCAAAAATGGAACTTCTTACTAAATGTAATGTGTGCTATAACTACTTGCAAGTTTAAGGAAATAATATGTGTTAAGATCAGTCTTTTTTCTTCCAGTCCCCAGAAGAAAAAAACATTCTTTTTACACATGATAAAGCATCATATGGAGAGCTAACATCTTTTAGGAAATATTTGATTAGGTCCACCACTTGAAGAAGTCACTCCCCCAATTGTGATGCTTTGATTTGTTTTGCCATTTAATGTACTTATTCATTCATTCATTTTATTTATTTGGTTGCTTCAGAGAGATTGGGACAGTTAAAATGTTGTATGATTAGGAAATATTTAAATTTAAGCTATTGTGTGTACCAAATTATAATACATAAATTGAATCCACCAATTAAATTAGACACTGGAACACATTTAAAAAGGATATCTGATGCACATTTGTCCCTTTTATTTGACTATGGAAGAGAAATTATTTTAATTTTTTTACAAAAATCACCACTTTTGTGTTTTGCTGATTTTATTTCACATTTATTATTTGGAGCACATAGATAAATCTAAACTAGTATGCAGATCACAAAAATATAATCCGTTACGTAGGTTCAGTGTTTGTGAAATAAGTGTTAGAATAATCTGTTTTTAGTGCTATATAAATGAATTACTTGAGTTAAAGTACCACAATTCCGATCTGATAGTGAAATCCCTTTGCCTTAAAGTTTTCTCTGATTCAATTTAACATTACAAAGTCCGGGATTGGTGGGATGAGCTCTCCTTAAGGACTTCCGATTGCATATTGGTGTTATTTGTATACTTCCCTCTTTGCTTTGAACCCACAGAGTGGGCAGTGACCCAAAGTTGTTAGCAGAAGAGACTCATTGGAAAGCCACTATTTAAAATACTTGGATTGTGACTTTTCTCTTGTGGACAGATTTTCCTATCAAAAATTCCCCATATTTTATATCAGTTAACCTCTTTGTTTGGGAGACTGGTCTATACTTTTCCTAAAAAAATCCAACAACTAGAGAAAAATACGTCATTCCTCTCTAGTTCCTGGCAGGAGTGGACAGAAGAGAAAGAGAAAATTAACTTCTGCTTACCTGAAATAGTAAGACTGAATTTTCCAGATTTAATCTTTCTATGTAACCTTAAAGTGATCCTACACAATGAAAAAGTCTATCTATTAATTACTATTAATTTTTTTTCCTTTTGGGTTTTGCCTCAGATTTTTTTTTCAATGACTCAATAAGAGACACAGACAGACACAAAATCTAAACCTTTTCAAAGGTCAGATAAATAAGTAGGAACAGCTTTATCTCCTTTTTATGGATGAGTATAGTGGCTAGAGGTATAATGAAGTTAAGATGACTTTAAAGGGCCGACAGGGAGTCACAGACAGAAATAAGATTGTATTCCATTTTGATGTTCCATCAATGCCAAAGAATGAACAGCCAGAGGAGACTGAGTCTAAAATGGTAAATATACTGTGTATTGTAAAATGCCTTTGCAATTTAACAGATTACTATGATGTACGATTAAAATGACCATGCAGGGAAAAGAAGAGGAAGTGGCAATACTCTCCTAGGACAGAATAGATCAGTTATCCTTCTATTACACCGCTTTCTCTGCTTTAGAAACTGTAAGACATGAAACATCCTGAGAAGGAGTTTGTACGGGAGGGGAGTACTAAAGAAGACTACGGTAGGGTCAAAGTCACAGCTGGAGTGAGTTTAAATAACCTTGTCCCTTGCTCTGTCTACTCTAGTGCAAAAATAAAATGATGGATGGTCATGCTCAGATTATCATTAAAATAGTTTCCTTGCTGTTCACAAGGTAACCTTCCACTTGTATCAACTATCATCAATTCTCTATTATTCACAGTGAAAGGAAAGAATCTTAGTGTAGATTGTTTCAAAATCGTTTCATTTTGGAAAATTTAATTTTAAAAATGATTTGCTTTCTCGATTACATTTAGTGTTAGTTGATGTCCAGAGGAGATAGCAGATATTTACTTTCCAGCAGGGGCAAGTTGAGCTGGGGTTAAAAAAAAAAAGTCATGGATAATTTCAGAAAGTGAAGAGATCGCCTACGGAAAATAGAGTGTATAGTTTATTTCAATGAGCAATTTCATGAATATTTGTGCGTATAAATTCATACAGCATTTTATTAAAGAAAATGCAATATGTAAGTATTAGTACTCTCTCACCAACTCCCTCAAGCTTCAGTTTCAAAGTATTTCAAGCATTCTTATTTCACAACATAATTTCATCCAAACCACTGTCCTTCAAAGTCCAAGTTATATTAGAAAATCAGGGAATCTGGTTTTATGTTAAACCAGTTTCAGCTTCTTTTTAAAAACACATGTCAGGAAGCTTATCTACTTTTAAAATATAATTATTTTCACAGTCCTACTCATAACTTTTAAAAATATTTCAAAATCCTACATATTGTGTTCAAAATAATCTGTTTGTCTCAAAAAGACAAAGCAAGGATAAAGACTAAAAGAAACAATTACAAACACAAATCCAAAAGGTTTTTCATTCACAAAACAAATTAAAATAAAATCATTATAAATTACAAAGGTAAAATTATTTTATAAATTGCTCTTTTTTAAATTTGTTTATACAATAGCCTGTAAAAGTTGATACCTCAAATTCCAGAGGTTATGTCGAGCAACAGTGTACTCAATCGATATATATGCTACTGAAGATTTTGTTCAAAATTAACTTTGATTTAGAAAATATGCAGTAGTCTCTTAAGAAACTGAAGTATATAAATGTGGACATACATATATATGTTAATAACAATCCTACAACCTAATTTATCGCATATATATATATATATATATATATATATATATCAGTTTTACGATATATATATATCGTAAAACTGATAGATGCAAACAGAAAGTCAAATTAAAACATTAATGTGAATAATTCAGCAAAATCATTTTTGCTACCTCTGTACAAATCCCCTGAATACTACCACATTCGATTTTCTATATCAGTTTTCGTCATAACGTACAGCTGTGTCTTTGAAAGCAAACCTAAGAATGAGAACTGTAACACCTCTAGAGAACAGTGCATTTTCTCTGAGAGCCCTATAAATTGTTCTCAAAATTCAAAGGCTCATTTCCAGGAGTGATTTACAAATAATCCACCTTGCCTATCACAAGTAGCATCCCTATAAATAAGAATGTTACGAAATTAGACTAAAGTGAATCAAGAAAATCTTGGTTCCCGTTTAGTCTCATTTTCACTTTTATAGATTAATGAATTATTAAATTTCTTCAATAATTCCTTCTGCAATGGCAATACATTGTTTTATTTTAATTCTCTATCCTAAAAGTAAATCACAAAAAAATAGATAATTTTCAGTACAGAAAAGAAAACCAAAGACTGTTTCTAATATGCCTACTTGAAATTGCATCTTACAGTTCCTTGTTCCTGCATCTCTGAAATGTATTTATTTCAGCATCACCAGATGGGGAAAAGGGAAGATAATTCAACTTATTAGGCCTCAGGATAACACTATAGAATTAGCTAGTTTGATCAGTTAGCACTTTAATTCCAACTTTCTCAATCAATCATATTTTTCTATTATGATAGATAAAAATTCAGCTTAGCTACATTTCAATTCTAGAGTTTTTCTCCATAAAAGGAAGTGACATCTTCCCTTTCTCATAGTCCTTCTAATTTTCATTCCATTATGGAAAATAAAAGTACTAAGAATTTTGGTAACCACATAACTCGTGGGATAAAGAGACCCATAGATAGTGAAATAATCCTCTTCCTACTTCAAAGAAGAGACGTTTTTCTATTTGTTTCTTTATAACAATACACATTTCAGATTACCCACTATAAAAAGATAATCCTCCCATTTTCCAGCTATCTTCCTGCAATTCAACTCAATGCTTTATTTTATGTTACCATTATCTCTGATATGTTCCAATTTTCTCACAAACGCAAATGTCAAATTTTAAGGTCTGGTATTACAGTTAAATAAATATAACAAAATGTATTCTATAGAATCACTAAGTTATGGAGAGGATATGAGAAATTCAACTCAAAACAATTCAACTTATTTCTAAAATAAATAAATAGAGCTTCAATTTAAAGACATACAAATAGAGTTGCAACCTATTTAATGAGCAGATATTTAGAGATAGCAAAATAAGCAGAGATTTTATACATATTTATATACAGATATCAAAACATAAAGGATAAGCTGGATTCCCGGGCGCATCCCTCAGTCTAGTCCATGTAACCCCATGGCTAGTGACAGTGCTGACATAAGTGATAATTTGACTATGGAACATCAGCTGCTCGGGCCCAGTGGTGACAGAAACTCTTCTGTAAAGAAAGTTCTTTACAGAAACTCAAAGAATGCGCATGGATTAGAATAGAAAGCACTCTCAAAAGATCATTGGATCTATCCCTCGGTCCTTGGCTGAAGTGAACAGTAAACTCTTTTCAACAACTGATAAGGTGGAATTTGAAGTCACTAAGTAGCATTAAAGATATGTCTAATGATTTGGATTGAGAGCATCCTTGCTTTGCAACCTTTGCCCCGTCTCATGATGGAATTTTAAGCGAAGGTTAAGTCCATTCCTATTGAAAATATCAGGGTGGTTCTGAGGGAAGGAAAAAGGGAACCAGAGTGGCCATGTAAGGGTGGAGGTATGTGACATGTGTGAGAATGAGCCAAGGATATGTGTGAGTGTAGTGTATATGCATATGTATAGCTTCTCATTGCCCTTGAGACGTTTAGAAAAATCCTATGATCTCAGACTTTGTATTCCTTTTGAAAGGATAGCTGAAATGTTTGGCATTTCAAAGCCCAGGAAGCTTTCTGGAACTGCAAAGCCAGCAAAACTGTCCCGTGAGAGGGCAGTAGGGGGCCAAGTGCGGGCCAAGTCTTCCCTTGCTGTCCATCCAGGACAGGCCCTCGCTGTCAACTTTCACCCGGCCACTTGCGATGGGGACAGGGGCAGCAGAGGACACCGAGAGCGCAGAGAGCAGCTACAGTTGGCTTCTTTGACAAAACAAGCAAACCCGGGATCTGTGTGGCAATAAGCTGCCTTCAAGGTTTGACAGTTGTGCGAAGTGCGTGTGCTGTTTAGCAAACTGGCTTTCGGTTTTGGCTTCCTACAAAAGGAGCGGAAGGGGGAGCTGTCTTGGTTCCTAGTGCCCACAGAGCCCCCTCTCCTGGCTGCTGCGCGCCAGCCACCGCTGGTGCAGAGTGTGCGCGCTCCTGTCTCTGTGTATGTCTACTGTTTGCATGCGACTGTCAATCTGTGTGACTGAGACAGAGACGCCCGCGGAAAATTCCCTCTTGCAAAAAATGCCTCTGGCGACTTCTTTGCTATGTCGCCCGCACCCTGGCCAACCGCGCCAAAGATGCTGTCATTGTCACTTCATTATTTTGCTTCGCCCCGTATGATTTATTTACAATTCTACGGGAGTCAGAAATGCGGGCCCATTGAAGTTTTCTGTCTGGATCTTCTTGGAAGGGAGAAAGCGGTTGGGAGGGAAGGAGAACCTGAAAGGGGTACGCCGCCTCCAGATTGTAAAATGTAGTGGTTGAGAGCCCTGGACACCTACTCAGACTGTTGGGATTGGAATCCCGCTCTGCCATTTAAACTAGCTGTGTGCCTTGGGAAAATACTTTGTGCCTCATCTTCGTCTGCAGAATGAGGACAGTAACAGCGCCTAGCTCGTAGGGTTGTAAAGACTAAGTAGAATATGTAAAACTCTTAGAACAGCGCGAGTTGCTACGTGTTAGCTATTAGCATCATCCTCTGCACCGCAGCGTTAAATTTGGAAAAGGACCATTCTGGCCACTTTCCACATCGATACGCACTAGGTCTCCGTACATGCCCACGACGCAAAGCAAAGGTGAGGCAGAACCCTAACCCGAGCGCTCCACGCCTTCCAGCAGCAGCAGCCACCCAGCCACCTCCGCCCTCCCGACCTGCTCGAGGATGCCCTCCCCAGTTGTTGTGAGTGCCAGCCCTGGGGGCACCCACTGGAAGGTCGAGGGGCGCAAAGGCAACGCGTTCAAGAGCGCTGCTCCCTCCCTCTCCTGGAGGAAGAGTGTATTTGGAGTGTTTTCCTACCTGCCCCAGGTTTTTGCCCTTCTTACTGCCGCCGAAAGCCAGTCCTTGGTATGTGCCCGCAGATCGATTGGCGGCCTGTGCAGGCGTCTCCCCGCCCAGAGAGGACTTGATGGAGTTGAGTTTGGCCCGCGAGCTGCCGAGCTGTGAGCTCTCCACCATCAGCACCGCGGCCAGTAGGAGCAGGCAGCGAGACGAGTCCTTGCCCCGCATCAACGCGGCCATCTCCCGGCGAGGGGTCCCCGGGGAGGCGCAAAACCCGGAGGGGTACTGATGGGGAGGGAGGACCCCAACACTGGGTCCCTCACTTGGGGTGCGGAGGCTCGCAGACTCTGTACCCCTAACCCCACTTGGCTTCGGGGGCCCAGGACCGTGTGAACTTAGTCTCACGCCTCAAACCAGGAGCAAGCGCGACCCAAGGAAGACCCAGTTCTCCACCAGAGCAGGAAGTTCTGTAGTAACTGGAAGCAATCAAAGGCGAGACGCCTTCTAGCCAAGGAGGCGTGACCCGAGGTGCAAGAAGACCCAGCCCCGCACCGTTTCCGCTGCTCCTTGCCCCGCACCTCCGTGGTCCCGCCCGGATCTTCGCGGTCCAATCCCCCTCTTAAAATTGCTCAGGAGGTCCACACTAGCTCCTTCTCCTTCGGCCTCAGTTGCTTTCCTCTCCTCTTTTCCTTCCCTACCCTTTATGTCTCGACCTTTGCAGGACTCAAGTCCTCTTTTTCCACGTTAGCGGACGCTAGAAAGGGGGCTCAGGAACCGCACCCAGACCAGACCCTCGAGGTCTGAGGCAAGCTGAGGTTCCCTCACGCGCGCACGCACAGTCGCCCCGAAGGTTCTTCTCCAATTCACACCCGTCAGCCAACTGGTGCCAGGAACGCCGCCGCAGTGCCCTGGAGCTGTCCCTTCGCTCCGCGCGGTCTCCCTCTCTGAGTCTGCTCTCTCTCCGCAGCCCCCTTTGCTTTTTATAGCTTCTCATAGTGTGTTTTTTTTTTCCCTCCGCCCCCAATTCACGAGTGACAAAGAGTGAAAACGTTTCTCTCAACCCCCCCACCACGTTCCCGCCTCCCTCTTCTCCTTCCCGCTGCGACTTCCCCTCCAGCTTCTCCTTCTCTCTCCCTCCCATCTTCTCCCAGCCCTCAACAATTGGGAGAATGGTATTCACCCCCAGAGGAAAATAAGGGCTCCCAATTCCTAACAACAGCTTCAGAGGGTGGAAGGACCTGTGGAAACAGGCGGAGTGCAAATGTGGAAGTGAAAGGGGGCAAGCCAGCACTGCGCTTCGGGACAGCTAGCACCCTTCCTTCGGTTCCCAACCCATCTCCAGTCCCTGACTCCGAACGGAGCACTGGAAAAGCCTACAGAAGACCGAGGGAAGTCAGCATCTGGGCATTAATACTGCAGGCTTTATACGCTCGAGTTGACTCTTAGCCTGTGCTTCCCAGTGGATGGGTGAGGCTAGCGCTGTGTTACTGAGCCTGGAGGTACCCAACGGGTCCGAATAGGGGCTTTGGAACTGGGGAGAAGAATACTAGAGAAGAGTTGGAAAGCTGCGCCTATTCTCCCTCCTGGGAGGCGTTTAGGACTTTCTAGTCTCAGATATTCTCCGCCCTCCAGCCCCCACCCCACCACACACGCAGCCAATGTCCCTGTCTCTGAGGGGCTGGGAGGAATGAGGCGCTCCTGAGTGTGCTCCGAAGGTTTGAACCTTGCAGCTCCAGCCGGCATCTTTACCATGCCAGGCAACTGCCCCCTTTGGGAAGTGGAAATCCCAGACAGGCATGAACGGGGGCTGGGGAGCCACTGAGTCCTGCCTTCCTCGGCTTTCTGCCTCCCAGCCCCTGGGAATTCCTTGGGAAGCCTTATCTGCCAGACTCCGCGGCTCCCCAAGACCTTCTGCGAAGGTCCAAGGAGGCTCCAAGAGGGTCTATGGCAGGCGGGCCAGAGCGCGGCGCTTGGGGGCGCCAGTGGCAGCGGCCGGACTTGGCTCTGAACTACAGCAAAAGACAAGTTGTCACAGGCAACTTGGAGAGGTTTGGCTTCGAGAGGTTTGGCGGTCAGGAGCCAAGGCTTCCAAAGCAACGTGAGGGGATGTTGGGAAGTTGTCGCCTTTCTCCTTCTCGGCCTTTAATGCCTGCACGCAGAGAACTCGAGGCAGTGCAGCACAGGTTGGCGGCTAGCTGCTAGGGTAGGAGGCTCTCTCCAGCTGCACGCTAGAATTTTCATACATGGGTTCCTTAGCTTTCACACCTGATTCTGGCACGCACCAGCACGTACAGGAGTATGCATTTAACATGTGGCTAAGTGAGAATGCTAGTGACTCCTTTCTTTCCCCCCAAAAGGAGTGAGTTCTAAAGTATGAATTTATAGCTAGGTTCTTCCAGACAGCACAAGCTTTGCAATTTGGGCCGCCCCAATCTGTGAGGCTGTCTGCCATGGAATTCATTTTCAGAAAGATTTTTCTTTTTTCAATACACAGGTAAAAGGGAATTAAAACTCAAGGAACCCTCCAGTTTCTTATCTTTGGATTGTCTTGTACTTCCTTAAGGTAGAAATTTTCACATTAAAATAAAAAAAAAATTCACTTTTTAAAAATATGCTCAGGAATGGACTTGTAAGGACAAAAGGAGCATTCCAGGCACTAGTGGAGGGCAAGGAAACTGACCCCTACTCTATAAATAAGAACTTGGGATTCAGAACTTAGACTTTGCAGAAGGTTATATTTTTGGCCTTTATTCTGACTTGCCAATTAGAAAACATTAGAGAAATGGAGAATGTTAAGTTAGGAGTCTTCTGGTTCAGATATTTTTCAAGAATATTTTAGAACAAAAGGAAATGGAAAAAGAGAGCTAACTATGTAGCAAGCAATCACTCTGCATCCTCTTGAAGGGTGTGGATACCCACCATCGACCGAAGAACAAACTCAGACTAACCAAGAGAAAACTGGACATATTTTGCCTCTTTCTGTCAGTTCCCTCTTTCTTTACCTCCAACCAGAATAAGATCCCACCTAACTCTTGTGATAAGTACTGCTAAAAAAGAAAAGTGATATCAAGCTCGGCGTATTTATTTTCAGAAATCCCTCAAGGCTCAGGGTATCACGACAAAAGGATTGTCTCAGAGGCTTACATAACACCCTACAAGCTCCAAAAGCAAAGTTTTACAAATACACTTAAAAATAAAAATTCACATGAAATTTGCTTGCACAAATATTCTCCTCTATATATAAAACAAAATCACACTATGAAATCAAATGCTAAAACACACACAGCTACACTTTACAACTAAAAAGGAGTTAAAAACCAATTTCATTCATAATCCAAATGCTCTCTGTAACATTGTGTAACAGACCAAAATAGACACACATAACCCATATGTATACAAGTAGATATGCACACACAAAATCAACAAACTGCAAATAAACACGTCAGAATTACTATCATGATCACCCATGTGTGTTTTTCTCATGTGTGCTTTCTTAAGTATGAAGACACAGGCTTCATACTTAATTGAAAAAATAGTTTTTTTATGCCTCTTACAATAACATCATTAGGGAGTAAATATATAAAATCAGTGCTTTACAGAAGTAAGAACAGTGTTCTCTTGTCCAGAAGAAAGTAACTCTAGACACTTTTTCTTTTGGCCATCTTTTCCTCATACTCTGCTGCTCCAGTAATGGGGTCATTTTGGTTCCTAGAAAAACTACAACTGTCCCAGCAATTATTCCTGGATCCTGGTTTCCTTCTGAATACTTAGTCCTAAGGTGAGTTGAATGTACAGTATACCTCATCTCTGTATTCTTGTTTTTCATCCCATTGTCTATCTCCCTGCATTAGTGACCACTTCTTACAACAGCCTATTTAGCAGTTGTTCAGACATTCAGTGCATATTTATTAAGTTTAGGGGCTTGAGGATACAAAGGTGAGTCAGTCAGGGCCTTGGCAGTAGAGAGGCTTGTAGTCCACTGTCAAAGCCATACCTCACTGAAATCTGTTGTTTGCCCCTCTCAGGAGTTGCTGCTATGAGCCTTCCTCTAGTCTCATCTGTTATTGAATTATGCCGATCGCCGTCTCTCACAGGAGAGCTGGAACTTCTGAGCTCAACTGCATTCATGTGACTTTGGGAATAAAAAAATTAGAAATGACCCCCGGAGTCTTTCCTTTCCTCATAAGTCACATGTGCATTTTAATAGTGTACAGGGAGACAATACTCCTACATTTGTGGCTGAACCCAAAGAAACTACACTATTTATAGTCACTTTAGGTTAGGAAGAATGGAAATACAGTACCATGGCAAACTTGGGAATGGAAATGACTTTTTAGTAGTTCCTACAGAACCCCAAATCATCTTTTCCACACAGGATGGACATGAAAGACCTTCATATTGTTGGATATTAAAGGATCTGGAAAATAGTTATGTAGCTTTCCTCTCTCCATAGTAAACCAGGCTACCTGGTTCTCTATTCTAGTAGTACTCACACTTTGGATTTTATCACGAGAGTTTTATGTTTTATGTTTCTCACTTTGCCTGAGGAACAACAGTACCATGTGTTGCTGTCAATTACATTTTAAATAATTTGTAATAAATGTAAGCACTGGTATTGTGAACAATTTTTTCTGTTTCTTGATGGGACTAATTTCCATTCCAGATATGAAAAATTGCATCTCATATTTTATCCCTGCTGTAGTATCAGCTGTAATTCTCTTTTGCCTTGATCTCGTGGCTAACAGGACCAGCTAACGAGAAAGCCCTCCTCACTCACATTTGAGACACTTGCTGTGCTTGACACAAACATGCACAAGTGAAATGGTTCAAGGGATTTCATGGTGAATCAATCAGAAACATAATTGTTTAGCCAATGGCTTGTTTTTGATCCTTGACATATCTATCATTTCCTCAACACTTAATCTGCCACCCAAATGAAGAGAATTACTGAACAGATTCCTCCCCTAGAGCCTGAACCTAACTAAAAAGAAGTGTGCAAATAACATAGTCAGAAATTCAGGTGGACAAATTTCTACTGACATATGAGTGACCTTAGGTAGAACTGAAATTAGAAAAAAAGTCTCCAAATGTTTAACACCAAACCTTACCCTTTATGATACAACTTCTGCACATTCTATACACTGTATATCTTCCTCGGTGGCCGACTTACTCCCAGTGCTGAGTTGTGACAGGTAATTTAAAGATCCATTTTGGAAAAAATACTATATTGGCAGTGAAAGAGAAATACGTTTATTTCTTGAGAGAGGTTCGTTCACTCAAGAAATCTCATCTTGATGAGCAACAAAACAAACAACTTTTAGATGACATGGACCAATTTCTCCCAAACTCTGTTCCTTAGGTCTCCAGGGTTCTACAGAAATCACACAAGGAAGTTCAAGCTTCTGTGCTTTTGACAGGACCTCATGAGAGAGGGCTCCAGCAACATTAATTTTTAAATGCCTGTTTTGTTATTGTTTTTATTTGGGGAGGATTGTGTTGGTTGGTTGGTTAGTTGGTTGGATGGTTGGTTAGTTGATTTTAATCAACTGTTACTGCTTAGATTTGGAAGCCACAGTAAGCTGGGCAAAATATACTACGTCCCTCAACCTGTCAACCAACAACAAGATGGATTGATTTCTATGCTGTTATTATTACAAATTAGTTCCACAACCAAAACTATTCAAATAGGAAAGGTATTGAAAATCTGACCATTTATTCAGAAATGATTTTGTCACTGAAAGTAGGGAATATTTAAAAAAATGGAAGGGCAGGGCAGTGAATCTAGTCATAGCACAATGTGCTTGTTTCTGGTCAGGTAACTGAACCCACGACAAATGAGCATAGAAAAGCTTTTACTATAAAAGAAATTGTGGCACAGTTTGAAAAATAACAGGAAAACTGTTTGCCAAAAATAAGAAAATGAGTCCCCACCTGACAAGCATAAATAACTGGGCTTGATAACAAAGAATTTAAATGTTTATCTTTGGATGATCATTTTGTAATAGATCCTACCTTTTGGTACTCTAGAAATAAGCTATAATGCTCAAGAACAGTTTGAGGTATAAAAAAATCAAGATATTAAATGTCAATCCACTTAAAGAATTTTATAGGTAACTGGCATAGAATACATGGCAATAATTTAAAAATCATAATAACCAAGATATTTTGAATGCTTAAATGTGCCAGTCTTGTTAAGTGCTGTACATGTATTACATGTACTATCTCTTCTTTGTATCTCATAGTTTATGCCTTCAAAACTATGTTCAATATTAAAATAGTGCTGAACGGAGTAGCTTGCACACAACAGATCCTCATTTGTATTATAGATGCCCGGTCATGGCAACAATGTGGCATTCACCTAAGTTAAGGAGTATTCACCAGAAGAAAATAAAGGTGCCTTTGCATCACTGCAGCAAGGCTTAACACGGATTCCTCTGAAGGAGCCAAGATAAATCACATGGTAAAGGGCTACATACAACACCAAGAATGCAAGTGGATTAGTACACATATTGCAGCTTTGTCCAGCATAATTAAGCCTCTTTGAAACTAAAAGACCATTTAGCACAGAACCAAAAAAGGTTCTCTACCATAAGAATGTCATCTTAGCTTCATAGACTGGGGGGCTTAAACAACAGACATTTACTTTTTCTCAGTTCTGGAGGTGAGAAATCCAAGATCAAGGTGTCAGCAGATTTGGTGTCTTCTGAGACCTCTCTCCTTGATTTGCAGATGGCCCCTTCTCACTGTGTCCCCACATGGTGATGAGAGATGTCATACACTTAAAAACATTAGTTAAATTTTTCTATTATCATTTTACTTCTGGCCTATGTAACGATATTAACTTCCCCACCGTCCTTCTCTGTGTGTGAATTAGAGCTAACTATGAACCTGGCTGACTTGAGTCTGAATGAGATCGTCCAGACTCCACTGGGGCCTTGAAAAAGAAAACAAAGCATGCAAACTGTTTGCCAAGAATATAGGTCATTTCTACATTTAAAAATAGCACTTTGTTAATGAAAGATGGAAATAATAAAATACAGGAGTAGATGGTACAAAAATGAAATCATGGTAGATCAAAATAAGAGGAAGCAGCAATCAAAAATAGATTGATCTAGCAAGCAGCAAGTTGTTCTGTTACTAACTTAATTTGTCCATTTGTTTAATTTGATTTGTTCAATTTACTCAGTAAATTAATAGTCACTGGAATCACAGTACCTTTAATTAATTCAAGGCAATGCTAAATATATGGAAGCAGAGGGAATATCTAATTTCATTGAAATTGCTCATTAAATTATTTTTGAATGTACAACATGTACTTTGACCACAAAGTTTTCAAATTGTCAAGAAATCTCAGTTAGAATAAGCTTAAATTTAGTTTAATTTTTATTGTTGTTGTTTTTATTCTTTTTGAAATCCATTAGATTCTATTTTGAGTGTTAGTCTCAAGGATATATGTGCAGATTTGTATATATCTAAGATCAAATAATATCTCCTAGAACATAACAACTGTTTCCATGTTATGAAATTGGGTTACCCTTATTCTCTAATAACACTGTGGTGTATTTTAATAAACAAGGACATGAAATTTTAAATCTTTGATTAATTTGCTTTTAAGGAATCAAACTGTATTATATAAATATGAGCTTAGCACATAATAAAATTATTCAAATTTTGAAAATTATCCTTTTATCCTACTTAACACTAGAGCTGGTGTTGGGGCCAGGGATTATGCAAACTGGGACCCTAACAAGAAAAGGCAAAATACATTTATAACCTTCTAAGCACTACTTTCAAATTCATGAAATTACCTGACTTTTCTTTCTATATGTTTCCATAATTCTAGTAAGTCATCCATTAAAAAAAGCTCATCGTTGCAAGTTCTGATCAAAAGTTATGCTTATTAAAACACTGTTCATTCTTTTTAGCCAAGTTTAGATAAAGTCTGACTGTTAAATACTCATATAAGTTAATTTGTACACTGGCCCTCATTTGTAAAGCACTTTATGAATATAGCAGACATGATCATCTGATTCACTTTTTCAGTGGCCACTTAATGTTAAAATGCCTCTAAGGAAACCACTCTAAGTAATGCCTCTACGTAAATCCATGTATATGGGGGATGGAAATTACAACCCATCATGATATTATTGTTTGACAAGAGAAGAGTTCTGGTTAACTGTTAGAAATATACTTTTAAAAAGTCAGTGATCTTACACAGTTGTTACTAGTCTGCAATACTAGGAGAGGTCCAAGTTCATGCAGCAGAGGGCAGTAATGCCCATTTATCAATGGTAAGAAAGAAGAAGAGCTAGAGAGTATCATAAAGTAACCTTTATGGAGAAAAATGTTTAAAGACCTTTCCTATACCTATGTTAGTGAATGGAAGAGAGCTGACAAAAGGAAAGAAGAGACTTCTTCCCTTCCCATGAAGAAGTTGCAATACTTCTCAAATTTTAGATTACCAAAATTTAAAGAAAAAAAAAAAAACTAGAAAGTTTTTCCTTACCCAACTACACACAAGGAGCAACTTTTGTCAAAGCCTATGCAAAGGTTGCCCATAGGGCACTAAAATCTACTGTAAAAACTCTTCCAAATCACTCAGAAAAAAAGACAAATAAACAATGTTGCAAACATTCCAATAAATGTGCAGAACACATTGGAAATTAATACCTACTTAATCTCACTACCACTTATTCTCAAACTTTCTCTGGCTACTTGGAAAAAATGCAACAAAATCCAAGAACCTCAGCATTTAACCTTCCTTTAATTCTTGTGACTGCCCACACTATAACAATGTTTGCATCTTCTTGTTCTGAGTCTTCAAAAAACTACTTCAACAAGCTGCTTCCCACCTCACTCACACTATACAGATTTTACCCCATGTTCTACTATTTGTGATAAACCATCAAATAAAGCAGCCTCAACACAAAGGGGTGGTGGTCATTGAAAAACAAACAAACACAAACAACAAAAACCTGTAGGTAAATATTTGAAGGTAGAGTCTGAGAACGCATGATGGTGTAGTTTTTAACCAGAGAAAGATACTAGGATAACAAAACAAAAGAGTATAAAAACCACAGAAAACATGTATAGTAAAATTAGGAAGCAAGGTGAGTGAGCAAAATCACCAGTAGTTATAAGACCCACATGATACCAGTTTCCGTGAAAAATGGTGTTGAGGGAAAGCAATGGGCTTTGAGAATAAGAGAACCCTCTAATCTCCATCAGGTCTTCATTGGAAAGAACACAGCCAATCTAAGAACAAAACCAGGAGGTAATGGGCTCTGCAGGCTCTAAATCAGAAAACAAAGCCCCTCAGTGAGAAGAAGCTTCCAGAAATAGAATCCAAATTGAGCAGACCAGGAACAATTGGGACCAAAAAAAAAAAAAAAGTCTAGAAAAAAATTAGTGAAGAGCGGAAGTAGATATCAAAAATATGAGACCACTTTTCAGCTTCAAAATGAGCTGGAGCATCACCTAGCCATCTCCAAGTACAACACATCCAAGGGGCGGATTGGGCAGGCACCAGAGTCTTGTTGAAGCAGATCCTGCTCCATAGGATCAGCCCCTGCACAACATTTCCACTGTAGTCAAGGCCAGTCCTCATAACCAGTGAGCCCAAGGATCAGTCCCTCACATTGATGTGCAATTATGAACCAAGGCTCAACTATAAGAGGAGGGCACACACAACCCACACCAGGAGCATGTGGGCTCAGGTTACCAGAAAGACTGCACCACTGAACCCCAGAGCACACCTACTACATGAGTCCACTTTACTAAGACCGGAAGACATAGCAGCCCTTCCCAATACATAGAAACAAACACAGGGAGGCAGCCAAAACAGGGAGACAAAGAAACATGTCCCAAATGAAAGAACAGAACAAAGCTCCAGAAAAAGAACTAAGTGAAACGGAGATAAGCAATCTATCAGATGCAGAGTTCCAAACACTGGTTATAAGAATGCTCAGTGATCTCATAAAAATGGAGATGGAAACCATAAAAAAGAACCAGAAATAAAGGATACAATAATGGAAATAAAGAATATATTACAGGGAATCAATAGTAGATTAGATGAGCAGAGGAGATGTAGAAGATAAGGTATCAGAAAACACCCAACCAGAACAGCAAAAAGAAAAAAGAATCCAAAAAATTGAGGAGAGTTTAAGGGGCCTCCAGGACAATATCAAGCATACCAACATTCACATTATAAGGGTACCAGAAGGAGAAGAGAGAAAGCAAGGAATTGAAAACCTATTTGAAGAAATAATGATAGAAAACTTCCTTAACCTGGTAAAGGAAATGGACATACAAGCCCAGGAAGAACAGAGTCCCAAACAAGATAACCCAAAGAGGCCCATACCAAGACACACCATAATTAAAATGCCAAAAGTTAGATACAAAGAGAGAATCTTAACAGTCGCAAGAGAAAAGCAGTTAGTTACCTACAAGGAAGCTCAAGACTGTCAGCTGATTTCTCAACAGAAACTTTGCAGGCAAGAAGGGAGTGGCAGAAAAACATTCCAAGTGATGAAAAGCAATGACATACAACCAAGATTGCTCTATCCAACAAGACTGTCATTTAGAATTGAAGGACAGATAAGGAGCTTCCCAGACAAGAAAAAGCTGGAAGAGTTCATCACCACCAAACCAGTATTGCAAGGACTCTTAGAGGGACTTCTTTAATATGGGAGGGGAATAACGACGGGTGAAAGGGGAAGGGTTAAGAAGAAAAAAATGGGTGTCATACAGTAGTCATGGAATGTAGGTTATAGCATAAGGAATACAGTCAATAATATTGTAATTACTAGGTATGGTACCAGATAGGTGCTAGATCTATCAGGGTGATATACGGGAATGGGGTTGGGGTCAGGGTGAAAAAGGTGAAGGCATTAAGAAATACAAATTGATAGTGAATACAGTATGGGGAATATAATCAACAATGACGTAAAGATCATGTAAGGTGCCAGATGGGCACCGGACTTATTGGGGGAACAAGTTCATGGACTGTGTAGATGCCTGACCAATGTGCTATACACCTGAAGAGCTGAAGTAGAATAATATTTAATGTCAACTATAACTAAATATATAGGTATATATAGTCACAGGAGGTGGAGTACAACATAGGGAAGATAATCGATGGTATTGTAACAGCTCTATAAGATGTCAGAGGGCTAGTAACTTGGGGGAGTGAGTTATCACTTTATGAGTGGTTTAAATGTTACAATGCTTTGTACAACTGAAACTAACAAAAACAAACAAACAAAAATATATGAGACCACTTTTAAAATCACTTCATAAATACAATAGAAATGAGAGTAATATAGAAGAGCAATAGAAGAGCAATGTGGCTAGAAAAGTTATTGTGATCCAACAATCTCTAATAGCAAAGAAAAATGTATTTAACTTAGAAATGGCAACAAAAAAGGATTGTGGCCTAATCCTGTATAAATTTAATATGTTAACATAAAAGAATAAGGACTATAATAACATCATTACAAGCAAGCTAAAAAACAATGCCCCAGAACTGCATAAAAACAGTAACCTAATATTCTAAAACACACTTAAGGAAATTAAGGAGAAAATGAAACAATAAAAAACATCATAAATCAGAATTAGAAAAAACTAATAATATGTTTCAAGAAAGGAAATCTTTTAAAAGAAATACAAGAAAAATCATTTTAGAAATGAAGATTGAAGTGGAAAGAACAAGAGATCACAAAATGCTTTAAGGGAAATATCAAATGAAAGGAAAGACATTAGATAAATCAAAAATAAAGAAGGAAAGAGATAAAAAGACTTCAAGAAAATAATAAATATAGAAGCTGGGAAAAGAATATCTAACATACTTATAATAGTTTTCCCCGAATAAGAAACACAAGCAATAGAACAAAACAAACACTAACTAAAATAACTTAAGAAAATGTTCTAAAATACTATGAACAAAAAAAACTTTTTCATATCATAAGTTGCACAGGGGGAAGTCAACTCAGAATGGACAACATCATAACGTATTCTAGTTTAACTACTAAACTTGAAAAAAATATATACTTTGGCCAGTAAGCAAAAGATCATGTCACTTTCAAAAACCATGTTTTATGCCAGGAGATAATTAAGTAGCATATCTAAGATATACAAAGAAAGAAAATGTGAACCAAGAGTTTTGAATACAGCTAAACTGACCTTCATGTACAAAGGTTCCAGACAAAGTAGTTTGTGAATCCAAGAAGTCAGAGTATATTATTTACATAAGCCCTTCCCTAGAAATTTACCAAAAAATAAGAATCAGAAACAACATGGGGAGACATTGATAAGTAATGCAATTATCTATAGAAGTAGGACTACATGATGATTTTTAGAGAGAGAGAGAGAGAGAGAGCAAAAAACCAAGCTCCTTGTGAATATTGATGTGAAGAAATCTTAAATAAAATAGTAGTAAACAAAATGCAATAGTCCTTCAAGCAACACACATGACTTAATGGGTTTATTTTTAAAAACAAGTTTAGGAAATCCATTAATAGTCTCTCTCAGTATAAGAGACCTAAGGAGAAGAATAATATGATCATCTCCACAGATGCAGAAGAAGCATTTGGTGACACTCAGCCCACACCATTCATGTTAAAAAACAACAAATAGAATAGAAATTTATGGACATATAGTATACACCTCTTCTCAAAAGTTAGCATCTTAATAGGGAATCACTTGATGCTTAATGAGAAAGTCAGAAACAAGATGAGGATGACCACTATCGGCACTGTTGCACACTGGGTTACTGGTAATAGTCATTCAATTGAACAACAGGAATCAATCACAGCCCATAAGAATTAAAAAGGTTAAAATAAACTATTTCTATTTGCAGATAATGTAAGTATACATATGGAAATTCTAAAAAAACAGAATTCACTAAACAAATAGTTTTAAAACTTAATATACAATAATGACTAGTCTTCATATATAAGAAAAAGTCATTTAGAAGTTATAATGAGAGAGAAGACCCTATGTCAATTGCCAAAAACCAATAATACAACTCTTAAGTATAAACATAAGCTAAAATGTACAAAATCTATATAAAAACACTCATATTTCCATAAGGTAAAAAAGTAGGCTGAGCAAATGGAAAGATATGTAATATTCTTGGAGCAGAAGACTCACATTATAAAGATGTCAGCTATATCTGAATTAATTAATAAATTTAATGCAATCACAATAGAAAATACACCATGTTTCTTTCTCCCTGAAACTGGAAAAGTTGAGTTAAAAATTCATTGATTTAATTAAAAATCTTTTGGTAGCCAAGAATGTTCAGGAAAACTCTACGAAGGAGGAGTAGTGACTGGGGAGATGGAGATAAGCCCACAAGACGTTAAAGCCTCTTGAAAAGCATTAATTTGTTATTAGCACATAAACAGACATAAGACCAATGTGACACAATAAAACAACTCAGAAGTATACTCAATTGCATATGAACATTTAGTATATGATAGGAGTAGCATCCCAAATCTGTGGCCTCTATGGTGGACTTTTAAGGAATTGGTTTAACTAGATAGTCATATGAAAAAGTTAAAACTGGATCTATTCCTCACACTCTAACTAATAAATTCCATATGGATCCAAAATTTCAATATAAAAAAAAAAAATAAAAAAATGCAGGGGTAAAATTTTTAATGCTTTGAAAAAGTCCATATATAAAAATAACAACAATAGCAGTAACAATAACAACAATTTTAACCTCCAATTATATAAACAGATCATCTTTAGAACAAAGTGTCTTCATGAATATTGATTATAGCATTTTATGTTCCTCTAACCTCTTTAATAGAACTGAAAACATCAGAACATTGGATCCGTAAGTGTCCTAAAGGCCTCATGAGGACTTCACCTCTTCTCAACTCTTCTGTAATGACACACTGGCTGCAATGCGACTATATACAGATGCTCCTTGACTTACAAGGGGGTCACATCCAGATAACCCAATCTTAATTTGAAAACTCTGTAAGTCAAAAATACATGTGATACACCTAACCTACTTAACTTCATACCTTGGCCTAGCCTACCTTAAACATGCTCAGAACATGATATCTAAGAAACACTGGCAACATAATACCACTGACTTTTTACCCTTGTGATCATGTGCTTCGTGATCACCGCCTGACTTGGAGCTGTGGCTCTGCCACTGTCCAGCATCATGAGAGAGTATCTTATCACATATCATTAGACCAGGGGAAAAAAAACCAACGCATATAGCTTTCTAACCATCATATAAACTCAAAAAAATCCTAAATCAAAGCATCGTAAGTTGGGGACCATTTGTATATTTATTACTAGGAGATATACCTAGAAACAAGCATGTTTTGACTTTTTTCAGGTGGCATTCAATTTATACTATCCTTTGGTTGAAATAATGCACTTCAGACAATGTGCCCTGATTTAACTTGGAGAAAAAAAAATAGTGTACTTTCATTGGCTCAGATCCCAGGGTAGGGTATTTTATAGTTTGGAAGGGATAATGGTAATGCAGGTCCAGAAGCCAGAGAATAAAAGAGGATGTCTCATAAATAGTTGTATAAAAAGATAATTCCTATACAAATGTCTAAAATAATCTATTGTTATAAGAGTTCACCTTTGAGAGGTAGGTTTTACAATTGAGTTGACATTTTAAGAGGAAGTTTACCTGTAAGTAGACACTTAAAAATGTGATGCCCAGATCCCCACCTCTTCCCTTTTCTCTGTGAGTTGCCTCTCATTTACAGTTCCTGCAGCTGCAGGGCAAGATTTCTGGTGGTCATGCTGCCAGAACACCACCTGCCTCTTTGGCTACTATAGATGGGTTGGTGTTGCAATAACCCAAAAAGACCACTGAGCCCCTTCCCTCCCTGTGAAACTTAGAAATAGCACTGAAATAATAGTCTAAGTCTATGTGTGTTCTTGAAATAAGAAGATGTAACCTCAGAATCCATTGATAGTATTTTCTGTCTTGTGAACAGGAAGGAAAGAAAGTCTTTGGTGAGAGAGATTGATGCAGATGCACAGAAAGAAGTAGAGATGAGAGATGGAGAACAGAGATTTCCTAGGTGATGTTAACAACGATAACTTAGATAGATGAAGGGAGGGATGGATGAATGGATGGATGAGTAGATGGACAGGTAGGTAAACAGATAAACACAGAGATAGAACAAAAGAGATAAATGAATAGTTATCACATTCATGTATCTCCAAATTATATAGTTATGTGAGAAAAAGCACAATACAGGGAAATATAGTCTGTGCTTATGTGTATGTACATTTCAATGAAACATTTCAATGAAACTCAAACTCCTAATGTTGGTTTCACCAATTGTTATTTTACAATTGAAGGAAATGGGTTGATGAAGGGTACTTTTTATTAGATGCATTCCAATATTATTTAAAATTTTTATAGCTCATTTGTATTTTTGTTTTATTAATGTTAAGATATACTTACATTCAGTATTGCTTGAGTAGGCAGAAAAAACGAATTTAAAAATGTTAATAACCAGGAAACACTGAGCAAGAACTTAAACCCTAGAGGGAAAAGCATCTGACTTTAAAATAATTAGTAAAAGATCTAAATTCTATCAACTCAAAAATTCTATTAATTCGCAACTTTACCACAAAAAGAGATGAGTAATAGTATGTGACCTATTTTTGGAATGTAACATTTTATTTCCTTTATAGACCTGCTTTCTTGTGTTTACTCAGGCTAACACTAAATAAATAAAGTGGATTCTCTAAGCATTCACATTCCCTGCAAGAACAAGCCATAAATAGTGTCACTTAGTAGCAGATGTAGGGCTGGGAATAAATACTGAAAACAGAAAATCCAAAGTATATGATAGTTATCAAGAGTAGGGACTCTGACTTTCCATTTTTGTAATTTTTCCCCAAATACCTTAACTCCATCCACAGAGTTTGATGCTGACAAGTGTTTATGAAATAAGTAATTATACATACAATTATAATTGACCATTAACAAACACAATAAAAACTGATCTCAAATAAATTTTATCAGCTACCAAGTTACTTCACAGTGACGCAATCAAACTTTTTCATTTATTGAAGATTCTGATCAATAACTGGTTCACAATTGCCCAGCGTATCAGTGGCAAGGCCCAAACTTAATGTCGTCCGACTTCACTTGAGCACTATTTCCAACAAATTCCACTGGAGTAAAGTCTGCATATTTTCCTTTCTGAACACTAGAGGGAGATTGTTAGCAGTTTTCCAATTTTAGGTATATTTTACAGCAAGGCTATGTCTACTTTATCATCATCCAGTCTGTGATTCCACACAACCACATACGGCAATGTCAAATCTTTACGCTCTACCAAGAAATCACATTTTTAAGAACATTCTTCTAACATACATGGGTGAGACACCAATTTAAGAAGCAGTTCACATTTATTAATAAAATGAGATTCTAAATTAAGGAAATTGAAAATAGGTGAAAATAACATCTAGCCAAAGAACAACCATCGGTCAGACCTTGTTAGTTTAATCATCTAATCATATTTACAAAGAAAAACCCTTTTTTTTTTTAAATAACTAAAGTCATCGCTAACTTTTTAGAACCTCAGAGGATATAACCAACCTGTCCTCAAGTATTTGGGTAGAAAATAATGTCATGGGATCCTCTGTGTTCTCATCTTACCCTACTGCTCTCCTTGTTCATTCAATCCCAACCCTCCAGTCTCATCACCATTCCTGACCCTCCAGACACATTCGCACCTGGGAAATTCTCTGCCCACAGATGCTTCCTGCCAATGTCCATGTGGCTCTTCCCTGATCGGTTTCAAGCCTTTGGCCTATTGTTATCATCCCAATCAAGTCAACCCTACTTAAAATTGTACCACTACCACCACAGAGCCCGCCTTAGCTCTTTTAGTTTACTCTATATTTTATTTTTCTCATGGCATTTATAAACATCTATTACTCTACATATGTTACTTATTTATTATGGTGATTATTCAATATGTCCTCCATTGATATGTAAGTTCAATGAGGGTGAGGATTTTAGTCTATTTTATATATCAATATATCCTAAATGCCTAGATTAACGACTGACACACAGAAGGTACTAAATGCTAAAAGGCTTAAATTTTCTCCAATTCAAGTTAATAAAACACCATTATTTTGTACTTGAATTTAATAACAGTTTTCATAATCTCAACATTTGTTAATCTCAACATGAAGTAAATTTTTCCTACCAGGAAAACTTGGGAAGATAATAGCATTATCTTTCTTTGACACAGAGTCTTACCCCACAAACA